>NW_009625453.1:0-8517 GCF_000690535.1 Cariama cristata | reverse complement strand
CCCGGGATCCAGCGCTATCGATTCGCCGTCTTCCGCCTCCTCCCAGGCGCGACACACGCGTTGCTTTAATCTTCACTGATGATTCCGGGGTTTAAGAAGCCCGGAGATGCAACCTGCGGGAGAGCAGTTCCCCTAATGACCAGGAAGGATCATCAACAGGTCTTTGCCTCCGACCATCACAAACAGAATTAAGAGGTTCCCTGAAATATCTTATATGAAGCCTGTCACGAAGCGGGGGTATTTCATAAATATTTCACTTAAATCCAGCAGAAAGTGAACAGGCTCTCCTGTGGATAAGGGCTTTTTTTTTTTTTTTTTTTCCTCCAGGAGAATCCAAGGTATTGACATCTGTTTAAAAGGTGTTTACAGCTACCGAAATCCAACGCGTAAGCGTTGCAATCCTGGACCGGTACTGCAGCACCCTTACTGGCAGTCTTTCCTGCGAAAAACACGCTGAAAATTAATTGCGATGCTGGCTCATGCAGCATCTCCCCGTGTTTTGCCTGAGCCTGCAGCTCCACACTCCAAAACTGTTGCTGAATCTGAAAAGAAAGCAAGCAAAAGGCAACTTTTCAAGCACCCGATTAACCTTTCCCAGTCAGTGGCAACACAGCTAAATACACCCCAGATAACCTGAGGCGAGGCAGGGAAATGAATGACAATTTTTCAGATAAAGTTGAAAAAGCTGACCCAGGCGTGCTCGCCTCTGGGTTATGTGCCTTCTTCTTAAACATAAGGATTCTTCTAGTCAGTCAAGGGGCAACTCACATGCCACCATCTTTTATTCAAAGGCAGGCACAGATGTTCCTTCTGCAGGGGAGGTTTTAATTTATGAAAATGATATTGTTTATGCATGAATGCACTCTGCATAACACACAGTACTTCCATCTGATGAGAGAAATACCACAGAACCAGTGCCAATGTCAGGAACATATTCTGCAAATTTAGTTGCTTAAATGTTTAATGAATATTTGGAAGGCATTTCCAAACCACAAGAAACCTTTTCATTTACCTTTTCTTTTTCCACAGTTAATAACAAAATTCAATGCCTCTAGCCAATGCAATTTACTTGAAAGCTCTACCTAGACTATCTGAATGTTTGCTACTGTGATACTTTTGAGAAAATAATATTTTAATGTTATGACCAACCTAATAAGGAAAATTAGACATGTTGGTAACTAGAGGCTCCACTTTACAAATCACTTGTGAGTTTTGTTATTTCAATTAGTTTAGGGTTTGGGTTTTTTTCCCCCACCCTTATAAGATATTGGAGATCTCCACCATCTCCCCTTTGCTGCTGCTTCTGATGCCTCCATGGTATTTATTTTTTCATACTGTTAATATTGAGCCAAATCTTGAGATCTCTGCTCATGGTTTCCACAGGAAGGTCTATCAAGGTCTCTTTCAAAGGAAAGAATTACTCACACTGTTCCTCTCCTATGAACATATTGCTAATTAACTAAGGCTATAGCGGGATTATCTAATTTCCGCATGCAGAAGAAACTCTGCGGTTGAGTCATACCCACACAGTCTGGGTCATCCAGCACAGGCCTAGGACTATTTTCATGGCTCACTGGGACCAGTGGTCTTTCCCTTCTTTTTTATGCTATACTCCTGACAGCAGAGATTGTTCTGCTACCGGTCCATGCTTAAGAAGATCCTAGTGAAATCTCTGCAGGTACAGTGCACAAGTAACAGCCACAACTTGCTGCTTTTCCGCTCCTGGTTTTCTGAAGCAATAGAAGGAGGTCTGGATGCTGTGGACCCATCGTCGCCTGTGGTACAGGCCCCAGCTGTGGCAGAGGGCTCTGAAAGGGTGGAATTCCAGGCTACATCCACAAGATGTCTGACAGACAGAAGTCTCAGGTTTTACCTAGCCCGAATAACATCAGACTTTGGCCCAGTGCCTTCAGGAGGACTCCCCAAGTGAAGACAAGTAGATTCAAGGAGAACCAACATTCCAAAAATTCACCAGAAGAAAGCATCGCTTTCTCCAGAAGATACCATTCCAGAACTTTAATAAACTAATATTAAAAACCAACATACAATTCCAGAAGTAATAGGAATTAATAAAAATAATTCTAAACTAAGTCTTGAAAGCAAGTAAAACAAAATATTTTTTATAATCTGTAACAGTAAAAATTCTTGCAATTATTTCAGTATTTAACTGATCAAAACTGAATCCACCATGACTTTAACAATTGCTTTTGACACATTAAAAATAAGTCGTCTTTTTTAAAAAACAAAAAAAGAAAAAAGGACAGTACTTCTGTATAAAGAACCATCCTGTCAAATAGTTTTAGAAATTATGGAGTTAAATTCCATTCTCTTGTTCATATATAAAGTATCTAAAGTTAAAAAACAAACAAACAGACAAAACCCACTCAGTTCTCACTCCTTCCTATTGAGGAAGGACTCACAGAAATAAGACTTGGAGTTCTGCCTGGTGCTGTATCAGAGAAAATATGCAGAAATTGGTCTTCATTTTTATTGACCAAGATGGGTTGTATGGTAATTATTTCAGAAATTATAAATGGTCCACACTCCTTCCTTATCTGAAAATCCCATATTACAAAAAACCTTGAAAAATATAGTACATGAATACATGTCAAAACAGTGAGCTGAAGATCTACGAATAGAGTGTTATTTAAATATGTACATAAGTGTTTTTTAAATAATTCATATATGTATTTAACAAACTGTCAGAAGCTATGCAATACAAAATTAAAACTGACAATGCTCTCAAAGCATTCTCTTAAGTATTTAGGTTGCCTACAGGGTATGTAAAACATCGAATATCAGCCCTGGCTTTCAGTTTCCTAGCTTGTAGTAATTTGCAGCATAGAGTAGACTGCATTTTGTATGAAATGGAATAGAAGCAACTAAGATCTACACAATTTGCCAACATTTTGGTGACAGAACAATAGAAAACAAGATTCAGAGCAAACCTTTATTACCTTAAAAAGACAGCATATCAATCTTAATGCAAAGAAAAAAACCAAAGTATTCTCTGATCAAGACATTCTCATTACCACATTTTCCTCTATTGTTCTGATTAAGACCAGTTTTGGCTTGTGGTGGTCTCAGGAATAATGTCAACTTCAGACTCCATTCTTGTGGCTTCTTATTCCTCCATAATAATTTCACTTCTTGTTGTTTTTCAGAGATTTGTCCATCTCCACAACTTCAGACTTCCTTTTCCTTACCTACTTTTTTTATGCTTTCCTTCTCCTTTTCAGACATAAAGATGTCAAGTAATAGTAGTGCTCTCTTCTACAGACTATTGGTGCCATTTTTGTTCAGAATAATTTATGACTTCACATATTGTGTAAAAAGTTTGGTCTTCTGCTTAATGTCTCTTCTTCGAGGATAAGGTAAATCAATGCAACAGACCTGAACTAATATTGAGAGCTATACAAGATTCTTTTCTAGAGTAGCAATGTAAGAAGGGAACATACTTAGGAACAGCTGAAATATAATTGACTACGCACTAAACCTTCATTGTATAAACAGACACTGTAGCCAGAAAAACACACAAGCCGAGGGTAGCTGCCAATTTCAAAATTCAGGTTTCTCCAGAAGCAAATCTCTATCAGCCACTGAAACAACCCAGCTACCAGAAAAGCCCAGTTGAATCCTCCAGATGGGGCATAAAGTATTTTCCTCACAGCATCCCCTCATCTCTTCTTGTCTTAATTCCCATTCCTTAACTTCAGCATCACATTATCTATGAATCAAAAACTGGCCTTCCCATTTCTTGCCTATTTGCCTTGTTGCATTTTTCTACCCATTCTTCTTGGGGTGAGAGGATTTATTTTACAATAGTGCACTCTGCCTGCTTGCTGTCTTTCAGTAAACACTAGCTGTATTTCCCTCACTTGCTATTTCTGCCAGAGGCTGTCCTGTTGTCCTACCTCTTCTCTTTCTTCATTTTACAAGGTTCTTCTACAAAAGACCTCCAAGACTCCCATTACTTCCTAGCATCTAGGCAGTAAGAGATGATCTCCTTCATCCAGAAAGAAACACAGTTAAGGACAGCTTAGCTCACCTCCTTGTTTCCTACTGCCTCTTGTCCAGGCCCAGAGGATGCTCCTGTCTCCTAGTTCATGTGCCTGTGCTCCAGGGCAGCACCCTGACACAGAGCAATATCTCCTCTAGGTCCAGGCTGCTGAGAACAAGCTCTAATAAACCACAAGGGGAATCTCCCCTCCCTCATGCAAGAACTGTGTTTAAGAAGAGGTTCTCATCCCTGGTACCTGCCTTCACAATATTGCAGCCATTTCTGTGCCTGGCCATATCCAGACCCTGACCCACAGACTTGGTATTCTTGATCAACCTTGGACCTGCCTTGACAGCATAGACTGCCCTGGCAGCTGCTGGGCTAGCACTGACACTGGGTACCATCACCAGACCTGACCCTGATGCTGCTTTTCAGCTTGGTGTTGGACCTATCTCCTTACAACAGGCTTGTCTAGCTATTTAGGCTCTTAGCTGAACTTGGCTACACACAGTTCTGCTCACCTTGGTCAGGTATATAGGGCCCTGTCTGACCTGTGATCACTCTCAGCCCTACTCCCTTTATAAAAGGGCCTACCCCTGCTGCTCCTTAATGTTTTTCCTCTTGTGCTTCTGGCTGATAGAGCACTGAGTGCACTACCGAACCTTAAAAATCCTCACTAGCCCCACCTACTAGCCCCACCTGCAACCCCCCCACCAACCCCACCCAAGGGCCTGGAGCTCTATTTAAGCTCAGCCTGTGGCTACCAGTTGTTCCTTTAGAGATGCTATAGGATGTTAGTCTCTCTTTCAGCTGCAGTCCTGATCTAGCTATGAGTCCCTGCTGATTCAGAGCTGCAAAGCAATGTCCTGGTCTCAGCCCTGTCTCATCACTGTGAATTGCCTGATGATTTGGATTCTTGGGGGATCTTAGCACTTTGACTTCCTTGCTCAGGTACCACCAGGTGAGTCCTGGCCAGAAAGCCCCCTGCCTTGCTAGCCCTAGGGTCCCCCTTGGATTCCTGGCTCTTAGGGAGCAGCTGGCCCTTGCTGTGCCCTGACAATGGCTTTGCTTCTGCTCCTGGTGTGCCCCCTGCCCTCTTTTCACCCCTTCTACTTTACTTGAGCAACTTTTTTAAGAAAAACAAAAAATGTTAAGGCAATTTCTAAGGCAGCTCTAAGGCTCTCTAGGTTAAGTAAAATGGAGTAACGGAGTAACTTGGGATTCAGACTATAAAACACAGCAGGAAACTGTTCTGTGGACTCAGTTCTAGGAATTTTTTTATTCCTGCTATACTGTAAGAATGCATAGTTTCCATACTTATCACTAGAAAAAGCACATAGCTATGTCTTTGTAGAGAACTGCCAATGAATTAGATGTCCTTGTGCACTGTGTATTTAGTCACCCTTAAATTGAAGTAGGTTCATTAAATTCAAAGACAAAGAGTTACTTTATTCATGGAAAACACCAAGTACTTATAAATATTCAAAGAACACTTCTGGAGGCTATCTGAAGAGCTGCAAAATTTAATTTGAAGGATTTTTATGAAAAATGTCCTTCAATATACTCCTTATTAAGAGGTGAATGGGGGTTCTCTATGTTCATGTATCTATTGCCATTGAATCAAAATGCACATGAGAGAACAGGAAAGTAAAACACATTTTAGCTGCTTTGGGTGATTTGCAGTGCTTTCTATGGCATACCTATTCCTCAAGCAGCATACTGTATTTCTAGATGTCCTCTGATCATTCTGCCATCACAAGTACCTGTATGTTCCACTTCCAAATTCTGGGTATGATCAAAGATGTAGAAGAAATCAAGGCTGTTACATGTAGGTTCAGTGCTCTATACTGTTTGGCTGCCTACCATACAGTTCCTGCTACACATTCACTGGTTTTTTTGTGCCTCTAATATGGGAACATCACACAGGATACTATATGAGATCATCAATACACACAACCCTTCTTACAAGAAAGGACAAGGAAATTCTTTGTGTGAGAGTTCCAGACATAATCTAGAAAATGGATAAATTGATATTGCTGGACTATTCCATGTTTTTCCAAATTCAATGTGCAAATCTGAAAGTTGTGATACTTAGAAAAAATGTCTATTAGAATAGACTTGCTTAGAATATTATTTCCCCCACCTTCGCAGGAAAAATGTCTGTTTCGGACTTAGAAAGGATTGTGGGGATTGAGCATTTGTGAACAGTAGTGAACCAAGAGTGAACAGACTTGTACGTTCCTCCTGAGGCTTTTGTTACTATATACAGTTCTCTTACTATTTTACATCTACTACATTTTAGTATCTTAGCAGTTACTGATTTAATACACCTTTCAAGTAACGTCAATAAAAGGGTGTTAGAAGTTTTAATGACATCAGTTGAAGGGTATTACAAGTCTCTTAGGAACTGTAATAGTCTTCCACTGATGGTACTGAAAATGGTATTATTTTATGGTTCTAAGACAGTTATCAGCTTATCTGTTCCTGTACCTTATGAGAAATTATCTGGTGACAATATATGATATACATAGATAGGATAGGCTAATAAATGGTCCCAGAAACAAATACAAACGACTGCAGAGGATTATAAAGGGCATACAGCCTCAAAATTGATTCAACTATATCCAGTTTCATGTTGTGCTTTATCTTCTAGTTAATCATTTAGCTTTCCTTTTGAATGACACCAGTGCAAACACATTAAAGATCACCGATGCCAAATAACAGACACAAATTTAATTGGTTAATCTACTGTTGTACCAGAATGATAAATTGGTAAGACAAGCTTGCTTGTTTGGCTCGCAGTTTTTCCTGCCTTGTTCACTCGGTTATCTTTAGGGAAAAAAAAAATGTATTTTGCACAAAACTTCCACAGTTTACACATAATTTCAATTATTTACACTTTATTTGATTACTTCGCAGTCCAGATATTTATACCCCAACAAAGAAGATCTAAGGGACAAAAAATATTGACACAATTAAAGTCAGAATTAGACTATTGACCCTAACAGCTTTAAGCAAGCAGAAACTTTATGTGGTCATGTTATGATTCAGAAAGCCGAATTGGTGAGGGCTACACTTCAGTGAAAGATGTATGAATGGTGCGATGCAAATTGAAAAGTACTTACAGATTGCCTATTTAACAAATATTCAGAGCATACTTTAAATGTGGCAAAGTAATAGATGGAAATAAGTATCAAAAAGCTGTACCATAGTGACTTTTAAAAGGTGTCTTAAAACTGTCGTCTTGGCCACAAAATTGGCAGCTTGGCACAGGTTTTTCTGGAACTATTAAGGAAGGCAGCTTAATAGTTGTGAAATCATGTATCATCTCATGGACTCTCAGCTGGTTGCAGACAATCTGATTTCCTTCCCTGTATAAAAGCATTTCTTTTCTAGAGAGACAAACATCACATGAAGAGCCTTGGATATTTTGACATGCAGTTTGAACTGTAATTTGTATCAATCTGCAAAAGGCAATATTTTAAATTTATTGCTTTATTTCTCAGAGGGATGTTGTATATTTGTCTTATTACAAATACTAAACTTACTAAACTGCTCATTTAAAAATGTCCTTTTCATGCACTAATAAGCCACCGTGACATTATGCAACTCAGAACTAAAAAAAGACCAAACCAAAACAAAAAACCACTTGCTGTTTTCCTTCAAGTTAAGCCCTTAGAGGGTCAGAAGCACCTTATAATTGGAGCTGATGCTGGAGCTCTAATGTGATTGCCATCAGTGAATCTTACAGCACCTGTAAGTAAAGCAGTCATACCTCCAAACAGTGAGATCTACCATTTACAGAGCAGGAGCAAAGAAGCGGTCTCCCTGCTCTGCATTTCAGCTTTAGGGGTGAGGGATGACCGTGCAGCCATCTGGGTATGCTTCCTGCATTGGCCCACTTGGTACAGAATCTAACGTTCGAGTTCACAACAGATTGAGTCATTGTGTTCCTCAATTGTTACGAAGTTATGTGTAATTGTGATACCTCCACCTAGGTTTATAATACTGTTTTGCAGCATGAATGTCAACATGGTATTTATGTTAAGGCTAAGCCATAGATGCAGCCTGTGAAAGACTTGACCTTTTTAGTATGAAATGGCTATTATAACTTGTGTCATAGTTTTCTAAAGCTAAGCAGCAGTAATGTTATTAATTTCGGAAGAGCAGAATGCATATGGGACTTTGACACAGAACATGAATTTCTGTAGCTAGAGCATTCCTTCATTGCCGTCCTTGGGGAAGTACGAGTAACCTAGGAGAACAAAGCCATGAGAAGCCTGAGTGCCTCTTGACCGTTCTCACTGTTACCCTACGGAGCACGGTAGCTAATTCAGGGTCCCAGGTCTGGGCCGGTACCCAGCGCAGCTGGGCGGCAGGGGAAGCCCCATCAGCGCCGCGGTGCCCGCCTGCGCTCGGCCCAGTTTCAGGCGATCCGGCGGCGTCCTGTCCGGCTGACGGCAGCGGAGGGAGAAACGTTTACCCCAGCAGGGGCTCAGCGCGACCCCGGACAGCCC
>NW_009625452.1:59175-86607 GCF_000690535.1 Cariama cristata | reverse complement strand
TGGGTATGCCTAGGATGCGGGGGGGATGCTCCTCCGTCTCCCTGGAAGCCCACCTTGGAGGTGCCATCCTGCTCACTCACCCGTCCACCTCGGAAAGTTGGGCTTCGACTGCTGGGAATAAAGCAAGGGGGGGGAACACATCTGCCAGGGGCCGTGGCAGAGCCACGCAGGGCTGGCCTGGCTGGGAAGTCGGCTCTCCTTCCCACCCGTGACACCTGAGCAGAGGGTTTGCTTCAAGAAGCAGGCATCATGTTCTGCAGATGAAAGTAGAACAATAAGCAAAGCTATGGTTCTTAAGAAAAGCTATCACAGGACTATGCTCCCTGCATTGTGCAGGTCAGCATCCTAAATTCTAAGGTACTTGTAGGAGGACCTTTGCAAGACATTGAATGTAGCAGGTCACTCCGTTCCTTAACAGTAGGCCCTGGGTATCTCCTTCAGCTAGATCATGTTCACATATTTTTTTTACTGTAATTGGGTTTAATTTTTGGCTTGTAATTGTGCATCTGGCTCAGATAGAGGAAGAAAGCCCTTAGCTACATTTTTAAAAATCCAAGCTTGGATGAGCTCTTTAAATGATTATAAAGTTGACTAAATGTAAAAGCTTTGCAAAGGCAGTAATTTCAGACACACTTCTGGCTGCTAAGACATGTCTATGTTTCATTTTCTGTATATTTTTAGGGAGCTTAAGTGGGGTGGGTAGCTCACTCATTGGAAAAAGGTTTTTTTAAATGTCATGCTTCATTTGGCTGTATGGAAAAGCTGAGTATCAGATGTCCTGTCAGGAAATAAGATACACTGATATACAATGTGCAAACATTTTATTTTGAAAAACTCCTTCACAGTCTCACTTCATGGAAGTGAGTTGCCCAGCTTAGTCACACAGCAAAGAGAAGTCTACATCCTGATTTAGGTTTAATTTCTTGGTTTAGAGCTCATGGCAGCAGGATATCTGAACGGAAAAGCGTGCCTCAGTTTTTTTCTGCCTTTTCAATAATTCTAATCTCCACCATCAGGAAATGGGTCCCAGTACACCAGGATATGGAGGGAACATTAGCCCAGGAAAATTTTTTAACCTCTTCTTTAGAGCTTGTTTCTTGAGAGTGGAAGTGGGAATGACTAGTCTTTTACTCAGGATCATCACAGCATCATGTTTCTGATTTTGCACAAGGGCTCTCTGGAGGTCTGGGGATAGGTGGTACCAATGAAAAACAAAACTTCTTCATCAACCACTTTTCTTAGTCCTCTTGAACAGAAGGACTTGGGAAGCTTTACATGTGAGGACAGGCATCACTTCTCTGAATGCTTGTTGTTACGATATGACCTTATTCTAGTGCCACCAAAAGTCTTTTGGGGTATAGTGAGAAGACAGAGCCAGTTATTTTGGAAAGGAGAAAAAAAATAAGGAAAATTTAAACTCCTTTTCCTGTGTCATAAAAGAACTCACTCATGTGCTGCCATTTACTGCTGTTGAGTTACTCCTGACTTTGCAGCTCACATAAATGAATGTTCTTTAAAAGTGGCTATTTATTTTGAGTACCATCATTCTCATCTGCTTCACACAGATAACCTAAAGGGTCTCACAGAAAAAAAAAAAAAAACAAAACAAAACAAAACACAAACATTGGAAACCAAGTCTCTTCCCAGGTCTTCAAGGTAGAAAGAAACCTATTGCCTGCTTGTTCAACAGCTCTAGAATTCTCAAGCTGTAAACATTCATGGATTGATAAAATGTACCCAGTAAACCCCAGCAGTAAGAAAAAGTGCAGAAACCAGTGTTTCAATATATTGGATTGAAATTTAAGACAGAAAATGAGCTTAGAAAGATGTCTCTCTATTCAAAATAAAACCCTCAGAGATGCTAGACACAAGCATAGTGACCTCGTGTATACACTCCTCCCAATTTGGAAGCAACTTTGCCATGATAGTGAGCATGTCATCAAAGCCTTGAAGTAATGTTTAATGGCATTCTTTTTCTTTTCTTTTGCCACAAGTATATTCAGTATTGTACTGATGTTTTCTCAGTTAGTTCATCTGTCTCCGCATTTTATCTTTCTGTCTGTCAGGCTTATTAGCATACTTTGACAGATTAAAAGGCTAAGGTCAAACAAACAAATCCCCAAAGAAATACTGCTAATTATTGTCATATGTTTTTTAAATACTTTTGCTTCTTCAAAGAATTTCATAAGGAACTAAATTCAACTTTGCAGTCTAACTGTTTCTTTTATGAGCCCCTCGTCTCCTTAACATCGCTTTTCCTAGCTACCCTCCAGTGCCCCTACCCCCATTCTCATTTTTTTAGACAAGCAATTAGATACTTACAAAAACGCGAGACTATGCTTCAGATGAGTTCTATTTTGTGGAAGGTACCTGAGGTACATATTGACGCACGGTGAGTAGCGTTCAATGAGCCAGCAAACAAGGGTTTGGGTGGCTTTTCTGTTCTGTGATGTCTGAAGAAGTAAAAGACACGTTTTATTGCTGGCAAAATAACACAGATCATCCTTCTTCCAGAATCCTGCTCAGGGAGCAGTGAGTGCTGCATACAACTGTGGTCAACAAAGGGGCCCTTCACACCCCAGCATTTTCAGTCTGTTCGTATGATGAGGAAGATTGGTTAGGATCTGGAGGTAGACTCAGAAGGCCAATGAGCTGCACATGAATAGCAGATGCTGTGCAAAGTTTTCTTTACCTTCAGCTTCTTAGAAGAGAAAAAAGAGCAGGTAGATGGTCTGATTGTGAGTAAAAAATATTTTTTTAAAAAAACCAAACCAAACCAAAACAACACAAATGTCCAACATGCATTCAGTTGGGAAGAATGATTGCAACCACAGTCAGCTGAATACTTTCTGTATTCATTGTTGGCCAAGGTAAATAGTAAGGTAGGAGTTGGTCAGATAAAGGAAGACATTGGCTTCTTGTGAGGACGAGACAACAGGTGGCGAACATAAAGAGAAGGGGAGTGCTTTTGGAACAAGATAAGCAACAAAACAATCCTGATTAGCTTAATGAGCAGACATGTATTTATCTTATGCCTCCACTTTTCTATTAATTTCCAGACACTTTCATGCTTCAAGCCAATGTATCTGTTTTTTAAAGGATTAATTGTTTGACAGGTATGCAAAGGTAGCATTGCCAAACCTTGTTCATGGCAGGTAAATCATTACATGGCCTAAGACAGTGTTCATTAGCAGCATTGTCAATCAAGTGGGAGTCCTGCCAGAGAATTGCTGATGATACGACAGGGTCAGAGACGAAGATATTCAGTCTCTATTCATCCATCAGATTTTTTTTTTTTTAAATCAATTTACAGCATGATAATTGAGTCAAGTTTATTGTGCTGCCCCTCAAACAATGGAAGACTTGGTGGTTATAAATCTCTTGGTACTGAGACCACACAAAAAAGAGCAAGAGAGGAAGAGAGAGGAAAAAAGGAGGAAGGAAGCAGGAGAGTTGGGGTAGGGTGGGGAAATTAAAGCTAATTGTTAAGACAAATACTTTAAGAAGGGAAAGTTTCAACTGGAGAAGGCCCGTCTTTAAGATGGATAAAATGGTTGGGAAATTAAGTCCTCAGTTAAAGAAATTCTTCACAAAAGGTGAAGGGCTAAATTGCCATTCATGTATCTGTATCATCTGAAATTATTCCACTGGTAAAAGTGATGTGTATCCTTCCCAGGGGAGCAATACTACCTTCAAAAGTATTGTTTCTTTCTGCTGTGTTGGAAAGCCCTTTTGTAAACTGTTTTCCCCTTCATACGTGCAACTGTGCACGCCTGTGTGCACCTATGTGCGTGCAAGGTCTGCGTGCTGACTAGGTCTCTGTGTCACAAGATTAGAAAAAGCAATTTAATGTGGAAGGGGAAAATTAAAAGTCTCTTTCTAAGGCAGAAAGAGGAGGGCTTTCTACAGGGAGGAAAGCCCTCTTCTAGTAGCCTGGGCATGGCTCTGATTTCCAGGGCAAACATCCAGCACTGTATTTACAGCCTAGGAAAAAGAATTTGTAAGCCTCCCTCCCATGACCTGCACCCTTCTCACACGCCAAAGAGTTAAAATGAGTGCCGTTGCCATCATGCACTGGCTTTCTGTAAACTGATGTTACTGGTAAACATGTGCTTGCTTATCTACTTTCCTCAGTTTGCTGTTTGGCTGATTTCAGGCACATGATAAATAGACCATTCCTAAATTTTTGTATAATTACGTTTAAATATAATTTTGAGCAATTAAAACGAATGGGAGAGGAATTCATATGAAATCTATCTCAAAATAAACCTATAAAATATCTGAGTGGTGCATTCCAGGGTGATTTCTTAAACTCCCCTTCATGCAGCAGCCATGCTCACGAGCTCTTCCCTCAGACCCCGACTCCTTTCTGGGACTCATCAGGCTGATGCTGAACATATTTAAATCCTCCCCATAAAAGGTTTAGTCTAAGTTGCTTCTCCAGTACTTGTTTGAACATTAAATATGCAAATAATCATCATTACACTTCCAACAATTACACATGTTTGCGAGCACCATGTCAAGTACTGGCAGCAGTGCAATCATTTGTAAAGACAAATATTCCATTCCAAGAGATGTCATGCTGCTTAGAAGATTTCTTTTTGTATTAGTAGCCACACTGCTGCTTCATAAAGTGTGCAAATGAACGTGACAGTGCTGCCAATAGCTGCCAGTTCCTTCCTCTCGGCAGAGCAGATGTCAATCAAGCATCCCAAACAGACAAGGCCTCGGTACTGCCGCAGACATTAAACATGTAGGATGGAGAAGGGAGGGCACAAACAACACAGGCAGCGCAGGGGCTCGGTGTACTCCTCTCTCTCCCTCTCCCTCCTCCTTCTCTCCCTCTCAGCCTCTCTCCCTCTCTCTTTCTCTCTGAGGAGGCCCGAGGCCGTTGGAATATTTTAATTTCTGATTTCTGACTATATTATTGTGTGTTTGTAACAGACGAATTGTAATTTGTAGCTCTGAGGTGGTATGAAAAGCTGCCTGCGACCGTAGGACAGATGCAGGCGTGTGTGGCAGACTTTGCTCCTCGCTGCTCTTGCCTCCTTCCCTCTCTCTCTCCTGCTCTTTATGTAGTTATGGATAATTGTCAGCATTCACTTTTATCACATCCAAAGTAGCAGCTTAGAGAAGATGTGACTTTAGTCAGGACTAATCTTGCCTCCTCCTGAAGTGGGAAAATCCCAAGTATTTCAGGGTCCTATTGATAACCCTTGTGCTTTTTTTCCATAAAAGACGGATGACTCTGGCAAGCTTGGGAGACTGCAGATAATGGGATTGACTTGGTACTTAAATCTCAGTGAACCAAGACAGCATAAGTAATTAGTGAATTGGATCCATACTGGGGTGCTAATGATGGCTAATACTGCCCCACACCATTCTAAAAACCACAAGATACACATCCATCTCATTCAGATAAAACCGAGGGGACACTGCTTTTGCGGGCATCATTTATTTCTTCCTTCGCACAGAATTTATCCCCTGTAAAAAAAAAAAATATCTAATTTTCCTGGAGTGGCATCCAGAAGAACAAGTGACCATTCTGTCAGAAGAGTTCATTATGATCACAAATACCTCTGGTGTTTTTAATTAAGACAGGCTAATTAAGAGAAACTACGCATTTATCTTCTTATCTAGTTGTCAAGGGAGAAGTCACAAACACTAACTATATGCTGTTCGAATGGGAGAAGCAGTTCATATTTTTAATCTTCTTTTTTTTTTTTTTTCAGTTTCAGACAGACCAAATCCTCACAAAGGAGAAACTTCACTTACAGAATATATTTCTTTTTTTAAACCGGCGCGCAAACTTTTATTAAGTGTAGTTCAACTCTGCGTCCCAATTTTCCTCCAGGTTAGTATAATTGTGTACAAACTAGCATTCTGCCTCATTTTTCTTTCCCCACGGAGTGATAGCATTTTATCAGGATAATTTAGATAAATGTCTTTCCATAGGGTTTGCTTATCCTTCCAGGAGCTATGATCGACAAACAGCCACG
Source organism: Cariama cristata (assembly GCF_000690535.1). Taxonomy (NCBI): domain Eukaryota; kingdom Metazoa; phylum Chordata; class Aves; order Cariamiformes; family Cariamidae; genus Cariama; species Cariama cristata. The sequence continues at coordinate 80,608 of NW_009625452.1, read as the reverse complement.
TAAGATGAATGGCATCGTGTTTTGATCAAATGTATTCTCATCTAAAAGTAGAGAGGGTTTCAAGGTGAGGGGAACGTCTGTTTTCCTCAGATGTGATCGTCAGAGGGTGGTCCTCCCCCCCTTGCCCTCCGGTTTGTTACAGTGGCTGCGAGTTAGGATGTTTCTGTGCGTGAGCGTGCGCATTGCACGCATCAGACCCTAAAACCAGGGACGGCTCCGTGGAAGACGTGTTGAACTAATCCAACTGTCTTAACAAAATAGTTTTACAGAGATAGCGGAGGACAGGGAGGAGATTGGGTGGGTGGGAGGCAATGGCACGGAGAAACTGGGAAGCCAGGCACCCTCCAGCTTTTGTGCTGCCAGCTAGATCCTAAAGCCGGACAACTGATCTTGCCTTCTTCAGCTTCTTATTTGCAATTTGTCCTGTTGTTATGGGACTTTAAAAAAGGTGTGACTCAAGGCAGGCTTGGGCTGCAGCATGTAAAGGGTTAAGATGCAGCATTACTGATTAACAGTGAAAGAGACTCCTGCCAGACACTATTTTTTTTTTTCCTTTTCTTTTTTCATTAGGATTAAGCTGAAATCTTTCTTTACCCTGACTGTCAGAAGAGTCTTAATTCTGTGCTGGGTTATTTTGGCAAGTACCTCAGTAGGTGTATGTGTGACCACAGTAGGAAATGCTTTTTAAGGAGAACTTCATATTCAACATTTGAGGAGAAAATGCTGTTTGATACACGAGCTCCTCGTTTTCCTTCTCAATCTGTAACTGATTAAGAGGCATTCAGAGCTAATGTAGGATGAAAAGATGGGCAGATTCTCGGCTGAGGAGGCGGAAGGGGGGCTTGGTTGGGGTAAGGATCTGAACTGGATTAGTACAAACCCAAGTTTTAGATGGGATGGGGCTAAAGTATTAGCCCAGAGGCAGGCAGGCTGCCCTTCATCAGCAGAAATGCTCTCACCTCAGTGACTCTTTCTGCTTCTCAAAAAGCAGAGAGATTCCCCCTGAAAGTAGTGCTTTGCAACTTGCAGCTTTAACCTCATCCTTTCTATCTGGCCCAGAGATCCTTTCTTTCTTTCTTTCTTTCTGTCTGTCTGTCTATCTTGCTGCACACAAGAACTTTTGGCTTATGTAGTTACTAAATGCATGTATTTATAAAATGACAGGCATTTTTATAATACTAATACATCACACAGTCCTTTAAGTTTAAAACTGAGCTCTGCCTCCTCCCTAACCAGGTTTCCTTTTGCTTTTCTGCTTACCACCGACTTATCTGGCTCTTGCTAGCTTTTAGGCCTCGTTGTAATCCTCAAAAAAAAAAAAAAAAATCAGAAAAAAATCTTATTTTTGCCATGTAAGACCTGAAGTACTTTGTCCTGAAGAAACTGGAAATATTTTAGTCTACATAAATAACCAGGATCCCCATTTCATAATTGACAACATTTATTGGGAAGCACTGCAGTGTGGAAGGGTAGGACAAGACTGTGAGAAATATTGTTGTTAAGAAGTGAGGATACACCTTCTGCAAAATTAGAATACCATTTCTTAAGGAAAGTCCCTTTTCTTAGGTTTCTTACTATAACTGTTCCCCTTGCATGAGTTTAGCTTTCAGAAGAGCTTCATTGTTTATTTTCTTAACAGCCTGTGTTTCCCTTGAATATGATGAACGCAGCTGCAGGACCCTGCATCACCAGTTTTGGGAGTATGTCAGATGGTGGGGTTCTTTAAAGAGTTTTCTAGCAGAAGGAGAAATGCCTGCTGTCTTTTAACCTGATTTGCTCAAATATTTAGTAGTTACTCCCATTTCTGCTGTCCTTCCTGGAAATAGCCCTAGAAATTGCAGGCTGTGATAGAAATAATCACATCCCTGGACACAATGGCATCTAAAATACTGCAATTCTCAGTTTTTACTTCTGAAATATTATTCCCAATTTTTTCTCACTAAACAAGGTGGCTTTGGCAGAAATCAGAAAAAAAAAAAGCTAGAACTGATATATGATCTGTCCACTTACACCTTAGACTTACATACACTATTAGCAGAATTACAGAACTTGTAGTAAACGGTATTAAATCTCAGACACTTGGCTAAAAGCAGGTCCATATCCAAGATTATAGAAAAGGAGAGGTCATTTTTTATGAAGATACAGACCTTCCCCAAGCTAATATCCGCCACACATTTCTTTTTCTAACATTTTAAAAGGAAGCCAATTCATTTCCAAATCCTTTCTAACAAGAATTTGAAAATTACATTAAAAAAAAAAAAAAAGAAAAAAGAAAAAAAAATATACAGAACCCTTACATGAATCTAAAGGCAGGATAGGCTACATTAGTTAACTTCTTTTTGATGCTCAAGGGTGGAAGTCAAGATAGCACTTGTTTTTCCTACCCATTGGAAAAAATAACAGGAGCTGCAGAAGCATTTTCATTAAGGAGAGAAATATGGAAGAATTAATTCTGAATCACTCTTCCCTCCTGGAAAATGCCCAGATTCTTGTTTTCTGCTGTGGGAGAGTTTGTAGTGCACTTAGATAAGTAGTGGGAATAGAAAAGGGTTATGAAAAAAGAAAGTGGAAGCAGTACATGTAAACAACTGTTTCATTCGACTTCTGATTTTCCCTTTCCATGATTAAGCACACACGGCAGAAATACAGAAAGAAATGGGTCTTATTTTAAAGAAAGCAACTCAGAATACAGTACTTTGCTTTTTACATCTTATACCAGGTATCAGGATGCTGCTGAAAAAGTGCCAGAATTAAAAGTAATTCCCTCAACTTGAGCAAACAGTCCTGAAATCTGCCAGCTGCTGGCATATTTCCACTGGTTTGGAAGTTTGAAAACGGACTAAAAAATTTAGGGGTAGTTTTTGTTTGTTTGTTCCTGACCACTGATAGCATGAGCTAGCAGCTGGTAGGAGAATAAAGGAAAATGTGTGTGTATTGGCAGCAGACAATTTATAACATGAAGCGATTATTCTCTCAGAGTCTTAAACATCAGAACTTGTGTCTTAAAAAATAATAATTTGCTTGGACAATTTTACAACTGAGCAGTTAGGGGTTTTTTCCCATTTTTCCTCCTTCAAAGATGTGTTGGAATTTGTAACCAACAAGATACATAATTTATCAATCTTGTACTTTTTTTTTTTTTTTTTTTTTGAGGGGGGTAGGTGAAACAAACAATGGCACATCTCAACTTCGTTTTTCAATCTCCTGCCTGTTAAAGCCTTGTTGCAGCCCTGCCTTGGTAAACCTACATCTCCACCTAGTGGCGCCCAGGGAGGCCAGGCAACCCTGGTTCAAGCCGCCTGGGCATCCCGATTGTCTGCCGTGCAACACTAGTGTGAAGAAACTACCCTCTTTCTGAAGGAAATATTTTAAAAGTTGTGTTTAAATATCTATACAAGCTAATTGAACGTTGAAATTTCATTGCCGTATGTAATTATGTAATGGCTATTTTATTTCTTCGTATTCCTTAATCGTTTCAGCTTCCAACAGAAAAAAAAAATAAATTTTCGTGCAGCATGGGTTCCTGCTGTATTTCCTGTAACCCCATCCTAAACCATGCTTGGGCAGTGCTGGAAGATTCCCGTCTTTCCTACACCCACGTCTCTGATGCAAAGTGTGACCAAATCCCCAATCTAAGCACAAAGCAATTAGCGAGAACTTGAAAATGCCCTGAGACCTCTCCTTTGCACAGCGACATTTTTTTACAATCCTCCGGTTTAGGATACTTTATATCTACTGTGAGGAATTTTCACGAAATCCATGAAGAGAACAGGCATGCACAACGCATGTGGCTTTGGTATTAGGGCAAGAAAGATTTTTTAAACACTGTCCTGTCTTTCCCCCAAAAGCTTAATATTGTCTTTTCTTGACTCTCCAAAAGGTTCTTTCTCTAATTGTTCTAAAAAAATGATGAAGGATACTTCTGAAAGATTCTTCTTCAGAATAGAGGGAACTGAATTGCTCAAAAAAGTACTAGTGCCCACGCAGTTACTTACTGTCCCGTACACTCACCATAAACCATCCCTGCAAGAGCTACCTGAAGCATATTAAAAAAAAATAAAAAAATCAGGTACACAAAGAAACTAATATCTTTCAGTACCAGCAAATCCATTCTGTTTAAAAAATAAAATACAGGCAGAAATGAAATTAATCTGATCCTGTCCAAAATATCTTATATTTCTGAGCCACAGTTCTCATTCCTCTTTCAAGTCTCTGCAGTGCCAGTCACTTCACACAGCAGAGAAAATCTAAGCATTTTTTTGGGGTTAGAATCTCATTCTTTTAACAAACCAGTCAGCTCTGTAGGACTATTCACAGTGCACAAAATTAAGCATGTGCCTAAACCTGTGCAGGACTGGATCCTTCTCATGGACAGTAGATGTACTGTTAATTAAATGCTACTTGTAATAAAATATATTAAAATGATTGAAGCTGCTGTAGCTGCAGTGGGCCTAGAAAGTACAATAATCCTTCACTGTAATGTAGAAACCTCGTGTCAGAAACATGTACAGTACTTAGAAAGAGTATAATTAATGCACATTAACATATATACGCAGAGAGAGAATATATGAAGAGGGTGCTCTGGGACATGGTTAAAATTTTGTGACTTCAAATTAGGGAAATTTGGAAAATCTCCAGTTCAGCAATTTAAAATGATTAAATGGTATCATAACGTTGCCCTGAAACCGAGCAAATGTGAAGAAATGTGGAAATGTGGTTTTATTTCATTAATGAGATACTCCAGCCTTAAATATTGTTTTCCACAAATACAATAATTATTGATTTTCTTAGCTAATTAAGAACGGATGGTCACCCACAAATAACTAAACTAAATATTTAGTCTTGTACAGTGAAATGAAAAATTAGATGCTTATTTCAGAGATGGGTAGCACGCGAAGGTCATTATACAGATCAAGGTCAGTATTGGATTAAAACTGAGATCTACTGCCGAAGAGCAAGGAAGAATTGTTTCGGAGAAGGAGGGACATTCTGGGTGGCTCAAGCTGAGAACTGTCATTATCCAAGATGGTCACTGTTTGAAATTTGGAGGTGGAGGTGAAAATTGAAGGTGAAAACAAAAGCTTGTTTTCTCTCTAGTGAGAGTTCACCCTTCTCTCAAATAGTGAGACCCGCAGGGCACTGTCAGTCAGCATGGTGAATTCCCCAGCAAGAGACCCTGGCGGGGCTTGCCCTGAGCTCTGGTGGGTTGCAGGGCTCCTTCGGAGCAGTGAGGAACGGCGTCCTTTTATATGTGCTATATCTGACACATGGATGTCACAGATGGATTCCAAGTTCTCTTGACAGCACCCAGTTTGAAACAGTCTGGGCAGACAACACAAGTGCTGCAAAACTCTGGAGTAGCGTTTAGTCAGAAAAATGGAGCTGGTTGAAAAGCAAGAATGAGAAATGGCAAAACTCCCACACCTCACTTTCTTATTACTTTAGCTGACCTCTGGCTTTTTTGCATTTCAGAATTAGATAAAAATGTAGGTTATATGTAACTTATCAGAAAAGAAAGTGACAATGATGTTGATTTTTTTTTTTTTTTCTGGTTATGCAAAGCCTGAAAAATGGAAATTCAGCCGCTTTAGGAAGAAGGTAAGGTCAGAGTCCTTCTGGGTTGCCCAGTCTTGCTTGCCAATTGTTTGTTGGTCATGCTCTGCCCAGTTGTTTAAATCTGTGCCAACTATCTGAGTCCTTTAAGTAACCCAAGTCGCCGACTAAAGAGCTCATTATGATTGAACACTCTTCTTTGGCTGTCACAGCAATAAAAGGGCCATAAGTGTTGGTTTAATGATATATGTAAGAGGATGAAGTATCCAGTGCTGCTACTCAAAAGACATTTTTGCTTTTTCTGAGAGTAAAATTCATAATCTTAAAATACGAGTAGCTCTAACAGAAATCTAGAAAATCACTTTCTCAGGAAAAAAAAAAAAATGTGGCATTGGATAAAAACTCTTGCGACTGTTTAGGAAAATTACAGGCCTCACAAATATTCCAGAGAAATATTGACTCAAAATAGCAAATTTGCCTAAGTCCAGAGAGTTACAAATATTTAAACCACTGTAGATTTCTCATCAGTTAGATGAGATTTCTCATCAACTACACCTTCAAGAGACTTATGTGAAACATAAACAGTTGACAGCACTAACCACTGAATGGTAGTCTTTGTATTACGTTGTCTTTGACCTAAAAGGAAGAGTAATTGTGAGTTTGTTTTAATGATCTTTTTGTTTTCCAAGTCAATCAGCTCATGCATGCTGAAGTGTGCGCAATGTTCAGGTGTAACTGTTAAGACTTTCAAGGAAGAATTGAGTATCACAAAGCATTTATCAAACACGTACAGCAAAGCTGACATGATGAAAATCAGATTATTTTATTGTAATACAGTTGCTGGACCTGAAAAAAAAGGGAAACCAAAAACCTTATATGATTCCCTATGCCTTTACAGGTCCAGGAACAACGCAACACCCCACAGCTCTTGTGTAACATGGCTAGAAAACTTCTTGTGTTCTCTTTACTAGGACTGTTTTTTTCCATATTCAGAGTCTAATTTTCAGGAACTGAAATAAGCACACACTCTGGATGAGTCATTATTTCTAAAACTCGGGGTCTCAGAGACTCATACCATATGTAGATAGACCACCACACAAAGTTTGTTCTTCAGTTGCAGACATATATTTTATCAGAGATTTATTAGTATAAACTGCTATATAAACTCTAGTATTATGACTAATACATAAAGTCTAGTATAAATTTATAAATTCTAGTATTAAACACACTTTGTATTTTGCTTCTTTCCATAATCCCACTGATTAAATTTTTTATCAAGTTATTTCTTTTTTTTTTTTTTTTTAGTGGGGGAAGGGGATGGACATGGCACATTTTCAAATATAAGCCAAGATTTCTCACATCCCTGTCAATTTTAATGTAGTTTTACCTAACTGTTCTTAGAAGTCCACGCGTGCTGTGAAGCATTTTCTTCAAAAAACAAAAATCCAGACCTCCTTCAGCCACAAGGGAAGTGACCTGCAGAGTATCCGAGCACCTACGTGAGCAGCATGGCACTGTGGAATGCCTTGTCCAAGCCACTGGTGGGAAAAGGCAGCTTTCCTTCAGCCTGTTCCTCCTATTTCTGTTTTTTCAATCACTCCCACCCCCTGCAAAAAAAAAAAAGATGAAGGTATACTTTTGTTCTTTAAAAAAAAAAGCAACAAACCCCACACATATGCCCTATCTTTCATCTGTTTGTGAATATTTCATTGGTCTATTTTGGGTACATCTAATATTACTGCATTAACACTGTTGTATGTAATGAGCAGTGCAAACTGACAAAAATTAAAAGTACATGGGGAAAAAGGGGTGTTTAGAATCTTAGCTGAATTGAAGTCCAAGATAGCATTTATCTGGTGATTTCAGTAGAGCAGGGATTTCATTGTAACTGATGACAAAACCTCTGACTGATTTCGTTGGTACATAGATTTTTGGAGCAAGTAAAATATTTTCCTTATTTGTAGTGAACGTTTATATATGTATGCATACATACATTTATATATATTGTTGAGTAACTTAGGGAAGGAGAGAATATAAACAAAATCACCTAGAGAACCATTAAATGATATTAACAAATAAGAGTCATTGATGTGTCTCCCTTGTGTAGAATCAAAGTTGCAGAGGAGGAAAAGGAGAAGAGGATGCCAGGAATATGTAAGGTATTCTCCATAGAGAACACAGGGTGAATGTGCAAAGATAAGACAAAAAAAGAACAGAGTGATAAAAGTTAGAAAAACATAATCATCCAGCAGATGTAACACTTATTAGCCAAGCTCATATGCAAAATAGCTTTCACAGTTAAACAAGGCAAGGTGATATTAACATCCACTGTACTGTTTCTGCCCTGCATACACACAGAAAAACATAACGCACATATTCAATCTGATGAAAAGGTTTAGATTTAAACTTGCTAACAGTAACTGTAGGTTTAGTACAAATAAATGTGATTCAGAGCTGAAGTTTTGTAACATAGCCCAGCCCACGTTTATGCAGGGGCTGCCAGATTTTGTTTCAGTTATAAAGGTATTGCTCAGGTTTCAGTCCACCATTTAGTAAGGAGCTGTTGAAGTCTTCTCTTGCAAACACAGAGATTCTCTTCCCTTTTGGCATTAGCGATTTTCTGTACCATTAATACATAAATCTGCAACCGTTTTGTCTTATGAAATAGTTTCTGTGCTCTTGTACTTGTCTGCTGTAGTCCAGCATTTGTAATGCTCTAGGCAGCATCTACTGCAGTTGATTTTATATTACTTCTCATGGGATTTTTAAATTTTCTCTGTGTGTAAAGTTCACAGGCTGAGTTGTCTTCCTCAGCTGCTCCAAAGACTCACAAAACCATGTAGACGACAAGGCTGGTTCCCTCCAGATGTAACAGCTGGTGGTCCTCAGATGGATCAGACCCGAAACCTTGGGAAAGCCAGAGCTGAGCTGGAAGGACTTAAGTGCCTTCAATAATACACTAGTGGGGCTTTTGAAAGCCTTGAGCGCCACAGGATTTTCTGCCAAGGATTTTCTGTGAGTTTAACACAGTTTGAAGTGTATGGTTTCCAGCAGTCACAACCTCCACAGACTATGTCAGCCAGGCTTCTGGGAGGCTTCTCACGTGGCTCTGCAAGACGTGCGACTCGTGGGAGGCCTGTCCCCAAAAACGGTACAGAAGGGCCAAATCCTACCCCCTCCACCATCCAGCTGAAGAAAGTTCTCTTCTTTTCACTAGCCAGCCTTGCTGACTGGGAGACCTGATTATCTTTGCTTAAGCAAAAGTTGCTCAGTTTTTCCATTTAGAAAAGACAAAAGTATCTCTTTTTTTTCTCTTCAGTTTCAACATTTTGAAGTAAAATCACCACTAGGACAATGCTATAGGCTTTTGATAACATATTGTTATTGTCTGAGAAAATAATAAGATTATTGGAAGCACCTGTTAACGTTCTCATATCAGTGACCCATTTTTTTATGCAAATGCACAATTACTCCACAGTTACAAAAATGTAACAATAGGCTGTAATTTATAGCAACAACAATATCAGAAACAACCCCAGTAATGTTCTCGGTTGCTAATTGATCGTTTGCTACAACTACTTCCCTCACAGACATAAGCTAGTAGGGCCATTAAAAGTTAGAGGTCTAGTAGAGATCCTGCCCAAACAAAAGAGCCCAGATGGCTGACTGGTACACAACAGCTACCAGTACTAGCTTTGATCTGTGGAGACCGTCTTTGAAATACAGGTCAAATCATGAATGAAACATGCTGAGGCATCTTTAACTATCAAGCCAAGCTGTAGTAGATAGTTACGTTGAACATAAAATTCATTTCAAAAATCATGAAATCTTTTAGAAGAGGGTACTCTGCAGAAGGTGGTGAAGGGTTGAGGTAAAACAGGAGTTTATTGGGAGAAGCTCTTCTTGGAAAGTTTAATCCTTAAATGTACCTGGCCTGAAGGTATCTGACTAACTGGCTTAGTGGGCTTAGGTTATACTTATTCCTTCCACACATATAAACTGCAATGGACTGAACAAAGGCAAGCTTGGGAGGGTCATTATTGCCTTGCTCCCAGTAATGCTTCAAAAACTCTTCTCTGTCTGGTGGACACAGACAGAGCAAGTAAATCTGATTTGAGGTCCTCCTGCTCTGCCTAGTTATAATAATTTACTAAATAACTTCCTTTTCTAGGCATAAAGCTCTTGATAAAGATTTGCCTTATACATAAACAATGATTTTTTTTTCAATTTTTTTTTTTTTTTTTTTAATTCATAGTATACCAAAGTTGGCTGTGACTGATTTGCTTCTTCCCTGCACCCTGGCAGAAGATAATTTTTGTGTGTTGACTCTCACCATGCTTGAAATGCCAGGGGAGCAATGCACAATCTGATAAAGTTCTCTTCAAGGAAGTTGGGGATTTTCCATTTTTTTGAAAATACAACTCATCTCAGTCAGGATGTCTTTTCAGAAGATATGCTCCAGCCTTAGTTGGGGTGCGCAGTCTGAAGGTAAATGGGTGAAATTTAAGGGCCAGCAATATATAAGTAGTTTCTCTAAATAATCTCACAATCTCTTCAATTCTATGCATTTAAAATGAAGAATCTTGCAGTGTGCAGCCTGCAACATATTAAGTATCCTTGGAACATGGGCAAAGCATTTACACCCTATAAGTAACTCTACATCACTTGCACAGTGAATTCTTTCCCATTCTGCACGAAATACAGTATAACTAAGTGCAAGTGCAGATTAACAGGGTAGCAAGCACATGGACAGTCTCCTCAGCCTTGCCTCAAAGCCATTGTGCAGTGGCCATGAAGCACCCTCAAGCCATGTGGCTGAGGTCTGTGCTCTGACGGTCTTAACACCTCACTTCTGCAGTCCAAAAATGTAGCCGTGTGATGTCAGAGTGACTCTTGGATCCCTCTTCTGAATGAGTCTTTGAAGCGAGGAAAGACAAGATAGATCCTTAGAATCATGGTCCGAGGAAAAGCTTTGCCCCAGACCTATTAACCCAGAAGTTTGAAAGAACAAACATAAAAAGGCTGAAAGATATGAAAGTGTGAGGGAGCAACAGCATGCAGTAAGAGAAGATATGATGATGAGTGTTTTGAGAGCAGTTAATATCTCATTTGGCTCCTTGTAAAGGTGTACATTACACAAGGAAAGATTACAAACATTTTTATTCTTTACCTTAGCATCTCCATGTTACCTGGAGCTATGATGTACATTATTTTGGTGGGAAACACTTGGGAGCTGCATTGTATCTGTCACAATATGTCAAGTCAAACATACAAGCTGAAGAAGTGCCTTGATTTTGCTCAATTAGTACTGTTTGCTTTGTGGCCTTCCCATTAGCAAATATAAATTTGTACAGTGGTCACCATTTAAAAATCAATATTTACCAAGGGTTATCACATCATCAAGCCTAGGACACTAAGTAGTTCCTTAAACTTTGAGCAGAAAATAATACTGCGATCTGGTAAATATTTAACACACGTATCATTTTATGGTAACCACCACTTTTGATACAGGTGTTCATTACCTCTTCCTAGCTAAACTTGACATTAAATTACATTACACTGAACTTAGGCTTCACTTCAGCCAGATTTCAGTAAAGGAACTGAGGTGAAAGATATAGTGATATTGACTTCATAATGAATAGAACGAAAATTACTGCAATTAATAATCACTTTTTTTTTTTTTTCTGTCCTCTCATGCCAAAGCATTTGATTCAGCATGGATTTCCTGTGGAAATACTGAATTTATGGCTAAAATATATCTAGGGAAAATTAACTCAAGGTTCCATTTTCCTTTGAGTGTAATAGCAAATTTTCTGTTTGGCAAGGAAGGCTCTCCAGTAGCTAGCTGCACTGTCCAGATACTTTTAATCTAACCATCCTTCCCTTGATGTGTAAGTAACAGATGTTTAAGAGATAAGAAATTAGATAGATTGTGATTACTGAGAAACAACTTAATTTCAATTCATTACTTGATGTTCTCATTCACTTGTTCTGAAAATGACAGTAGTTAGTAGGGTTGTTGCGTTTTTTAATTGACATTTTTTATGTTTTAACAATCAACTTAAACTTAACCTATGCACACCTCTAATTTTGAAACACATCATTTGCAAGCTAATATGTCACTTTTTCAGCGTAAGTTGGAATTATTTCCAAAATGCCTTCACTTTAATTATGTGTGTGTACCACTTAGCCAGCTTGTTTTCTTGTAGGCTATGGAAAGAGGTAAGGAGAAAGTAGGAAACAACAGCTTTGCTTCTCCCCCTTTCCCAAACCAAAATCCATTCCCTCCCAGTTTTCTAAAAAAAGAGGTATTTCAAATGAGCTAGAGGAAGGGCTTGGCAGGGGAGAGATTAGGTTTGGGTATTTCCAGTGGGAAGGAATAGGGATGATTAAGAAACTATCTTGGATAGCTCATTAGCTTTCAAATATTGCATGTGTTTGGTTGATAAAGGTAATAATGTTCACACAAGTACTGTAAGGCATTTGACTTTGTACCTCACAAAATTTTGATTAAGAAAGTAAAAGGATAATAAACTTGACATGGCGTATGTTGAATAGCTTACAAAGTACAATTTTTTTCTTGTAATTGCAAACAGAGAATTCTCACAGAAATTATGTTTTCCTAGTCAGGTCCTCAGGGATCAGTTTTTAATGCCATGCTGTGAAATATTTGTGTTGGTGCAGAGGAAAAGACTTAGAATAGATGTTTGGAAGAACTTTCTGAAATATAGTACAGTTGGCTATACAAAGAGGATACCTAGGAAGGCTGTGGTTTCTCAGTGAAGGTTTTTAAGAATTGATTAAGTAATATATTGAGGCTACTAAGTTCACTTGCATCTGATTCCTGGTAGGGATATGGTCTAGATGACCCTTGGAGACCCCTCCAGAACTGCATCTGCATGATTCAAAGACAAACTGATCAATGAAAAAAATGTGAGGGTGGCCAGAAAACTGGAGCAGTGATAAATAAAAAAGAGGGTGGGCTGCTGCCAGTTAGATCGATCTCATGATAACTCAGGTGTAAGCAAGCAACACAGTGTTATAGCACAGTGATAGCAGGAGGGTAGTGGGGAGAGAAGAGGGGGAGAAGAGGGAACATAAAACTTACCAGCCCGTAGCCATACATTACCACTGTCTGTCACAGAACCTCTGTCGCCAGTTCTGATCTTCCCAGTCCAGAGAAAAGCCATCAGAATGGCAGCAGTGCTTTATAATTTGTCCTTGCAATAACCAGCCCCAACAAATTATACCTGTATAGTTCATAAGTCAGGCAACGTTTGCAGGGAGAAGTATTATTTTTTATGTCTCACTGATATCGTTGGAAAAAACAGATGAGCTTTTAGGTACACAAGGCCTAAATCTCCTCTTTTTTTCCCAACTGCTTCAATCTGTCTTATAAAAAATACTACTGGTCCTTACAAACTCTGCTTTGTTTATACCCTCTGGCCATCATAACTATAACAACCCTGTTGTAGTCAGAAATTGAAGTAACAGGTGACTTGATCAAGTCTAGGAGAAGCAACGTGAAGGAGAAAAAAGTAGTCACTTCATTCTGGCATACAGACCGTGACACGCTCCAATGGCTGGAAGGTCACTTAGGCAAATTCAGAGTGGAAACTAGGTTTACTTTCTATCAGTGGCAGCAATTAAGTCCCAAACAATGTATTAACACATTTGATAAATTACCCATCAGAAAAAAATAGTAAAACAAGTCTAGATATTTTTAGTAAATTATGTAGCTCCAAGAGGAGCTGAGATTTGGAGCTAAACCAAGGTATTTAACAGGCTTTTGGTCTTTGTTAAATGGGAGGTAAGTAAATGGATGAACCCAGTTGTCCTCTGGTTTCATAATCTATGAATCTACAGCTCTGCAATTTAATTCCAAGAGCTGAATTTAAAAATAGTGAGTAGAACAGCTCTAAACCCACTCTCATTTCTAGTTTATTGTTCTAAATTTGAGGCTGCTGCATCTCTCAATTGTTGTTCTGTGTTCCTCTTGTAAAAAGAAACAGGCTAAGGCTCCACAGGATGAGAGTCAGGCCAGACCAACATAGACAGGCTTTTAAGCAATCTCCTCAAGCACCACAAAAGCTGTGTCCAAACCTCACAGTTTATCACGTGTTAAGCCTATCCAGATGGTAGGTGATATTTGGGTATTAACAATCCACATCCATTTCCACTTCCACCTCTGTAGAAAATTGCCAGCAAGTCTCCCTGGTGGTCTTTTAAAAGTAAAGGAACCCGCATATACATGAATATACACCACATATACTACAGTCTCTTGTTCTGAACTAAAAAACAAGCTCTTAGTAATATCAAATTTGAAATATGCAGCAGAACACAGCTTCAAATGGTATGAAATTGTGCTATTTGCAAGTACTTTCCCTAACTGCCTGTGGCAATCCCAGGCTCTTGAGGACAAGACTTGGAAAAAGAGAAGGAGAGTCTGACCTGCAAGTGGTTTATCTGCCTGCCTGCGAGAGCTGGAGCGATGGGGCTTTGCATGAACAAAAGTAGGACCCTTCTCTCTGCACGGCATTACAGGCACCGCTGCAGCTCCAGTCCAGAGTGCTAGCAGCTGCATGCCCAGAATTAACACATCAGATTTATGGACCGGGAAACCTGGAGATTTTTAGTATACATACCAGGCAGCAGAAATAAGTGTGGCATTATAGAAAAACACATAGCTAGAGAAATTCCAGCCTTGCAAGAACCAGGAGAACTTTTCTATTTTTCTTTTTTTTTTTTCCCTTGGGGCAACTATGGGTTTATACCTTTAAAGATTACTTGCAGATCGTTAGGACTGCCTTTCAATTTCTGCAGAGGTTACCCAGCTTTCAATAAGTCCCAGCAGAACACGTCTCAGCTCTCTGCTTCCCTGTTGCATTGCTCCCCTCCAAACACCTTCCCCTTCCCTGTCCTTCCCCTATGAACACCCGCCTGCCCGTAGGGCTAAGGTATGGGACCACAGCCTCTGTCCCAGGAGAGGAAGACCAAGATATGAGGCCGCAGATGTTCAGGACGCACTGCACAGCTCTGCAGTCTAGATGGGGTGGAAATGGCAGGGTCTCAGAGCAGGAGCTAGCAGAGCTGTGTGGAACTGAGTGGGTTTCAGGAACACAAGAGCCTCCAGCCTTTTGCTTTGGCCTTCTTTGACTCTGTGGATGCAGATTACTGACAGCAAGGCAAAAACTGAAACCCAATCTCCTTGTTTAACCCCTGAACATGTTACCAAAGTCTTGCCAAGCTATTTCCTTCTGAAAAACTCTTTTTTCTCTTTTAATTGCCTGTTTCCACCCAGCAGTTTTCTCTTCTTTGTTATAGTGAGTAAACCAGCTGGCACTTTAAAGTCCTCCAGATGTCCTACTCAACCACATGTCATCTAGAACCCCAAAAACTTCCGGATTGTTTCAAGTCACCTCTTCCTCAGGTCTGTCTCCTCTTCTGCAGCACAAGCAGGCCACCCTTGATGGCATCAGTCTGAGCATCCAGCAAGAGAGGGTATCCAAGATGGGCCGACAGGTAGCTTGAGGCACCTCACTTAGATGTCTAACTTGAGAAGGATAGGATAATGAAGTATCTGAGTTAGGAGTATTCCTTTTTATTTAGCCAGAGAGAGGAGTAGATCCCTGCAGAGAGCCATTCAAAGCACCTAAGCGTAGTTCCTTGCAGAACCTATTTCTCTTCACTGAAATATGGAAACTGAGGGAAGTTTGCAGTTCTAAATGTGTGTATTAAGTCCCTGCAGCTAAGCAGTATGAATATCCCGCCTGCCGCCTTCTACAGTTCACACATCCCATACAAATTCAGGCACCCATAAACATTGGCGGATATAACAAGGGATTTTCTTGCATAACTACTGCCTTCGCTGGTGCCTTTTTCTCTCTGAGCTGAAAGCCTGCCGTGGCGTTCAGAGCTCATTACAGGGTACAGTGTGTTCTTACCCCATCCTAGCAACCCAGAGGTACAGATTTTTGTAACACTACCCCTTTTTTTATACACACTCATCCTCTGGGGGGAATTTTCATTGCATCTGCTACTGGCAGTGTCTTGGTGGTTCTGCTCCCCTTCGGAGGTGCAGAGAGTGCAGAAAGGGGGTGAGTGCTCAGCACCTTAAGTGGCATGGAAAGTTTTTCAGCTGCCTGTTGCTGGAGGCTCAGCAGCCCTCGCAGGGTTAACCCAGAAGTGGGCTCCTGCCGTGTCTTGACACAACTCGGAAGTTTGCCAAAGAGCATTAATTAAATTTCATGCTTTTCATCAGACTTATTAAATGTACTCATCCCTACCAGCGCCCATACTTACATGGGCTATTATTATTATTATTATTATTACTTTACAATTAATGTGTTGTTCCCTAACCACCGTTAAATATGACTGGAGAGTGTTTCTGAGTTAACACTTTAAGACCAGTCTAAACTATACAAAGAACTGAGAATCATAGAAGAGATTTTTATTTTAGGTGTCAAAGTACTTTTCCTATGTTAAAATTTTTAGGGAAATGCTTATTCCTAACTCTGTCTTAATTGATTACTACAAGAATGATTACTACAAAAAAAAATGTGGTAAAATGTTTCTGAAGTGTTTAGAGGTAAACAAACTGTTGAAAATATGCAATTTTATCCAATTCTTGCCTTAGTTTTTAGTTTTGTTTCATTTTTTTTTTTTCAGTTGTTATTTAAACCCGATTAATTCAGTGCAGCAATGTGAACCTGTTAGGATTTGCTGTCTCCGTGGATTGTTTAGCCTGATGATGGATGTCAGAGAGTACGACTGTAAATAGGAATGTGTATTTCTTCAGCCCTTTGCAGTGCAACCTATGATAGCATCCTCATGGTGGATGTTGTAAGTTGCTGAGAGACGTCACACAGTTGGTCAAAGCACCATGCTGAGATCAAGTAAACACTATTCAAATCCCTACATCCCATCACAAGGAAGTATATTGGAACAAATATACTAAACTGTCCGGTATTCATAGACTTAAGTAATATGGAGTGTTCATTAAAGACTGCCTGCTTTAGGAGTTTCACCTTGTGCTACGTTCAAGCTCAGTGTGGAGAACTGTCCTCCTTTTCTTTTGTTGGGTTGTGCAAAAATCAACTTGCATTTTGCCTTGGGAAAGAGGCTCAATTTGTATTTGCTTAGCCCTAAGACTTGTGCACGAAAAGCAAGTTTGTCACGTATCTGTCATGACATTATCTAGACAATTCCTTTTGATAAGCAGTATCATTTTTCTGGAGCAGTATTAGAAAGGACTTTACCCTGGAGTGAATTGAGAGCAGCCGATACGGTTGGATAAATACATAAGTTCTGCCTGGTATCAGGTGTATGCCTTCCATCCGAGAGACGGTCTGTGTTCTTCAATTGTAAAAAATGTCTTGGGTTACCCAAGAAATGATTCTCCAGACCTGATATTTTAAAGTTGGCTCTTTTCCAAATCCGACCATTAGTACGTTCAGAAAAAGAAGGTATTCCTGTTAAGACACAACATTGTACAGAGGGAGCTTGGAAACAAGCTGATTTCTCTCATGACAGTTACACTGCTACTTCTGAGCTGCATGGTGGGATGGATGTTTGGATCCCAGTGTTGCTGACCCCAGAGACCCCATGCTCTGGCAGGAAAAAGCTCATTCATTGCAACCCACATCTCCTTTGCTGATGAAATATTCTGCCATTGTCAAACAATAAATCCAACAAAAGGAATATTTTTTCTGAATGTTTCCATCATCATCAATTTTTTTCTGTAATAATGCCCAGCAGCAACAACCATAGAATACATCTAGGGCATCTAACTCTGGGATTTCTCTGTACCAGTGTTTGTATTATCACTGCTGCTACTTGCTTGAGCACTGGTAGGAGATTAACTTCCAAAAACGCCAGTATGGACAAAGCTGTAGAAAGTGCTGGTTGTTAAACTTGTCTATGCACCTCAGGGTGCCCCAAGAAGGCTAAGATGTGAGCCTTTCTGTTCTCATTTCTGCTTTTGGATGGTTGCTCCCTGCCATAGCTTTTGCTCTGCCCTGTGTGCACCCTCACAACCCGATACATCTGCAGAACGGGTGGTACCCGAGGGTGGAGTAGCTCACCGTTGGCCCACTCAGTGACTTGGGGGTCTCATCCCATACCAAGGGGAGGGAGCAACATCAATCCCACACTTATCCATCACTTCTGACCCACACACAAAGGCCATGGCTTTAAGAACATTTGTCAAAGGAAAGTGAGCGACCGGGGAAGCAGTCTTTGCAGCTCCCAGAGTTTTATTCTGCACCTTGTATTTTTCTTAAACTGCAACTCCCAGGCAAACTAGACAACCTGAAGAGTTCACATGTCATTAAATTAACATGCATACACACTCACACACACACACACACACATTCTCAGGTGTTATGTTAGTGGAGCAAAGCTTGAGAATATGGCAAAAAAAACCCCAAACATCTCTGTGGACAAAGGAAAAGAAAACAGTATTTTTTTAATTATTTAAACTTTGTGAGCCAGCCTCATAATTTCTCAGCATTTGGAACTGGCAATAATTTATATTGCTAGGTACATGCCTTAACACAGGTGGGACTTATCTGCTTGAGAATCTGAAGGCAATATCTTTTATGGTTACAAAGCAGCCAGCCAAGTTTTTATTCCTGCTCCCATTTCCTTCCAGCTCTCCAATTCTTTTTTCCCTTGTCCTTTTCTTTCCTCAGCTCTCCCCCCCAGTCATCCACCCTCCATCTCACAAAGAAAAGGGAGGTTTGTGGATTTGTTATACTTGGTGTTGGAGCACAGGCGAACTCTGGAGGGATCAGGCGAGCTCGTTTTCATCTTTTATAACCAGCATCTCCCTCTCTGGCTGCAGCCCGTGGTGACACTGACCTCTGGTGATCACATCTCTAACACTCACACTGAAGTGACACAGCTGCGATTTTGAAATAGGGTGTTTTGTTTTGGTTTGGTTTTTTTCCACCAGAACAGTGGCTCTCCTTTAATGAGACTATATTTTCCAGTCTGTTTTGCACCGTAAAGGACGGACAAGGGTACATCTCCCACGGTTTGCTCCTGCTCTGGTTTTACACGTGGGAATTATCACAGACCTTCTGTTACTCTGATCAGTTTTGTACAACATTTCTCAAAATACATATTGCGCATGATAGACAAGTTTATCGTCTGTCACGCTATTTCTTGAAAACTGACTTACATATTATGTTTCACGGGGACCTTAATTACTAAAACAAATTCGGAATAAGGCTGTGGCCCATGCAGAAGTGACACCGTACGTCTTCTCGCAACGCTCTGCCACCCCCGGGATTTCTCCTTGCACTCACCAAGCGTGGCACTAACTCCATCGAAGTGAACGGAAACCAGATCTCCACCCCGGCTAGTTTTTGTCCATCTGGCCAAGAGAAGCAAATAAATCCAGGGCTAAGGCTGCAAATTTTCAATTGCTCATTTTAAATGTGCTCTGTTATGATATTGGAATGATCTCAGCACCGTGATGTTACAAAATCAAATATGTGCTGCAGATCTTGGCAGAAGTGAGCACGGAGTTAATGAAAAGAGTTTCAGCCTGATGTTCGCTCTATTTTGTAACCTTAATTCTACTTTAATTTATTCTTTGGAAATTTTAGAGCTCAGTCCCATGCAGATGGAGTGAGAGAAAATGTTGTGTTGCTTATTAATCATTAGCAAATCTCCAAGATGTGGTGATAGGGTAATGACACAGGTATCGGAAAGCACACTTTGAATGAACTTTAGTTAAAAACGTAAGGACTGATGATACCCTTATTATATAAGCAATGCTTTCTGAACATCATCCGGTACTGTTGTAGCCCAGTAGGTATGAACAGTCCTTGATCTCCTTAGAATAGCTTAAAATGCAAGGAAAAGAGCGAAGGATTAATTAAAAGCAGGCTGTTTAAGTAAGTAAAAAATTGTTTTCCACAAAAAAATCCACATGGCAAGGTGTCAGGTTAGATGAAAGATATAGACAGCTAGATAATAATCCCCTTGACTGTGTGTTTAACTTTTCTTATATTGATAGGTTTGCCTGAGTAGTATTAAAACATTTCATGAATCTGTTTAAAACACTACTTTACTGTAGCAGAATGAAAACCAGTGCTTAGTAGTCTGCCTTACGCTTTTAACAAACAGATTTCATTTACTCCTTTGAGCCAAGCAAAATTAGAAGGACCTAAGGGTCTCTGATCATTTGCCCAAAATTAATGATCAGTTATTGAATAATTAACTGTCATTGATATCTCATTTCTAAACAAATCAATGGACCCATTTAAGTGTTTGTGTAATGATAGTAATATAATCCTTCCTCATATGAACTGCAAGTGAATAGACCAAAGAGAAAAAGCACATTCTCCACCCAAAGTAATTATGAGACCTACTTAAAAATCATTCGCCTCAGCAGAAATATGAAGTATTTTTCTGCATAATTTACCTCTAAAATGTGTGCATTTGGCTTCCACTTTAAAAAACGAAACCTGTGTGAGTGGAGGGAGTGCTCCAATATCCTTGAAATGTGAGAGCGGGGGTGTAGGTGATGTTTCTAAGAGCACGGCGAGGCTCACACCCACAGCCATGGTCTCCAAAGGACCGGCGGAGGAGGGCACGGATCAGCCCCCGGCCGGGCACTCGCGGGGGCATCATGCCACTCATGTGAAATGGCTTGCGAAAGATGGGGCTGGGGAGGGAAGGTAAAAGGCAGATCGCTGCGGTTCGTTAATCTCTTCCTCCTGATCGTGCGTTGCTTTCCTTCCCACCACTCGGCACTACTCTTCAAGGCAACCAAACACAGTCCGGTAATCTAGGATTTAAATCAAGAGGACTATCTTTTTTATAATACCATCATGCGTTTGTAGTGCTTGAACAAAATTACCGCCACCAATGAGGATAGCTTTATAGATGACTCCATCCCTCTATTTTTGAAAACACTCTGGAGTGTCAAATACAACACTTAACGTTGATTGTCTTAATAAACAGCAGCGGCACGTAAGCACTTCAGCTTGGGTGCGGAGGGGAGGAGAGTGCTGTTTATTTCAAGGCACAAGTACAGAAAACTATAAAACTATTCAGACCAGGAATTAATTTTAGCATAGTTCACTCAGAACATTGTGGACTTACCCATTGCTAACCCTTCAGCTGGTAGGACAATGAGTTCTTGAAGTAGAATTATTTATTAGCATTAGGAAGAGATGGCATTTTAGGCATTTAATAAGAAGTCTGTGAACATAACAAATACCACAATTGGAAAGAGAAATGTTTGCCTTATTATTTCAATGAATGTTTAAACAATAGCAACAAGAATAACTCAAAGCAGCAAAAATCCAAAATATGGACAGAAAATCTTCGTACTCAGCTATATTTAAAAAAATAATAATTATATGGGTACACTAATCCCAAGATCTAGTTATTTTTGCTGTCACTCATTCTCTCTCACCCTTTGGCAACAAACACATCGGATTTGCCTTCATGTTTCTATTAACTATTGCTTAAAGAGCTCCACTCCCACTCTTCTGGAACAGCAGTATCTGAATATTTCCCAGGAATGCTGAGGTACATTCTCTGCCTTAGGTGTCCAGTTTTAATAAGCCACCAAGTTTTCCCTCAGTTTGGTATTTGTGGGTTTTCTAAGAGAACAGGCAGAGTCAGTAAGGGATTGGAGAGGGCACAGATTTCCCCCCGTCCCAGCACAGTGTCTGCGTTCTGTCTTGGTTTTGCAGAGGGTTTACACACTGGAATAAGGCTGTACCCTCCTATTCTGCTGAATTTACCAGCTGACATGTAACAAGAGTGTATTTTAAAATGTTTGTGAGCCTCTTTTTCAGTGAAAAACCTGTAGGTCTTTCCCAGCCTTCCCAAATGTGAATATATCTGAGACATATGC
>NW_009625452.1:56090-59067 GCF_000690535.1 Cariama cristata | reverse complement strand
GGAGGGTTATCTTGTTAAAAAACTTGAGGAAGGGGAGGGCTGCTGGGATTTTGTTTTTGCAGGTGACCTGCTGCTACAGAGCTCCACTTGTGATCATTTCACATTAGGGAAATTCAGAATCGAGAGAGTTCATATCTTGAGTAATATATTAAATAAAAAAAAATAAATAAAAATCAGTATTTCATAGCAGAAGTAATTCCTAAACATATACAATCCAGAATTAGGTGTATTTATATGTAGAAGGAGTTTGTAGGCTAAACATAGGATGAAGAGGCACTGACCCAGAGAAGGAGGACTTGCCAGCCTCGCTGCAGCCGATCCCACCCGCGGCGGGGGGGCCGCGCACGATTTTTTTCATTGCAGCAGGCTCCCACCCCAGCCTGGCAAACGCTCTCAGGCACCCAGCCGCCGCCTCTGTTCCTGTCCTACCTGAAATGTTAGCAACTGAAAAGGAGATGTGTGTTCAGTTGACATATTCACGATGTACAGAGCATTGAAAGAAATTAAAGATGCAAAAGAAATGTTAAAACAACCCCCTCCCTTTTTTTTTCCCCCCTTTCAGCTGTTTGAACAGCAAGCTTCTTATTTCTTTCCTATGAATCTACACTGATAATAAAAGGGAATTTTTAAGGAGAAGTGATGAAGTTTCCTAGCTGAAAATGTTTATAAAATACCTACTTATCTCAAAATGATAATGATGAGAACAGCTAAGAAGCAATTACTGTTTGCTTGAATATGCTGCCAGTGATCTTGTTCCATGATTTTATTTATTATTTTAGTTTCACAGTATTTGACAGAAATTGAATCATCTTTATTTGTATTATCTGTACATCAAGTTTTTTGTGGTTGGCAGTCACAGTCACCTCCAAGTTCTGCGTGGAACTATACCAGACAACATTTTCAATACCTATTGCAAGAAGAAATATTATTTAGAGCAGGGTTAATTGTAAAAGTGCTGGGTTTATAGCCAGATTTATCAATCACCTGATAAAGGTATTCGTCAGCCTAGTGTCTTAAATAAATAAGGATGGCATGCTCTTCTTTCACTTTAATAAGTGGTGTATGTGTGTGACAAGTACCAGCCTGAATAAAGCGTATGATGAACATTTGTTTTCAAAGCCATGATCTAGTTCTTTAATTTGAATATAAACAAGTCTGATTTAGAATTAAAGGGATACTCTGCACTGAGATTTGCCTCCTTGCTTTGTTTTGCATTTTAATTTTTTTCCCTATTCTTCTGTTCTTATCTTGTGTTCTTAGATTCTATAGCAAAGAAGACCAGCAAATATGTTTCTCTACTTCAGACTCTTTAACTACATATATTTTATATACACGTTATATGTTATTGTAACTGAAACAGCTGGTTTTGAAGTATTTCCCCTTGGAATATTTACATTTCAGTAGTAGTATCAGAGAGACCATAAAGTGAAGCTTACCATAAACAAAAGTAAACCAGGCATAATCTCAAAGTTTAGGGAATTAGGAAAATATAAACAAACAGCAAGGCTAATGAAAAATAAACTAAGTTTCCTTTAGTTCCAATTCTGGAAGGTGCTATCAGTAACTTGTATAAAGGAAAGCCATAATTTCCAGTATCATTTTTTTTAAAATTGAGTGTTCCTTCTGTTTGTGGTTTGTTTGTTTGTTTGTTTAGTTAAAGATGTGATTCTGTTGCTTCCTCTTGACAGTCCAGGTTTTCTTTACCAAACTTGAAATTGATATATTGCGGTCTGCCTGAGTTCTGGCTTAGAAACATAAAGGTAACTAGGTTTTGATTGTCATCTGATACTATCCCTTTTGGTGGGGTGGGTAAGAGATGCTGAATTAAAGCAAATTTATTCTGGCATTTGTTGAATTTAAACTCTGAACATATGTTTACCTGAAATGACAACTCAAAAAAATTTGGGGAGGGCAAACAGCTATTTTCTCTCCAGTTCAAGGATGATGGATGCTCTCATCCAGCTGACCAAGTTAACAACCAATTTCAAGTTTAACTACTAAAGGAAAGAATAAAGGCTTTTTTTTTTTTTCCTTTTCACTCTGTTGTTACTACTGCAGTATATTTATAGGAAATGTACAGAGAATTAAATTAAAACACTGATCAAAAAATGCTTAACATTAATGTCACAACAGTGTTTTTATCATCTAATGATAAACTCAGAACACCTCCCTTAGTCTACAAGGCTGACTGCAGCTAAAGGCTGCGCTAGACTTTTGTACATTTAGAAACCACGTTATTATAGTTTTGAAAATCATTACTTTTTGCAAGCAAAATTTATTTTGTTTACTCAAATCAGATAAATGTTATGGGTATTTTATTCATCATTTTTCTAGTTATGTATATTGACATTTTTCACCAGATTCTTCCAGCGCTCCAAGTTGGGATGTCAAAAACTGTGCTTGCAGAAATGAAAGTATCCTCATTATGCAAATGTAGGTTCCACTGATAGGCATGTTCTGTTTTATAAATTACATCCTCTTGTCAGAAGTCAAATTGTATTTGAATAACTTCACAGAAATTGTCACCAAGATTTTAAATTGTGTGCCTTGTATGCCATTGTTGATTTAGTCAGTGAGTAAAAAATGGACATATTTTGATTTTTAAATATGTGCATGATTGTTTTGTCATAAATGTTATTTAAATGAAACCTAGATGCATATGTAATTTTTCATGTATATTTTTGTAAAGTTTTGCATTATATAAATAATCTTAATGTTTATATTTAATAAAATATGTTAAACAGTATTAGTTGCTGTATATTTTTGTCTTAACAAGTTTGTTTCCTATAAACATTCTTGAAAAAATTTCCTGTAGGGTAAAATAAATATACATGTTCCGGTAAAAATATTAAAGCATAAAAGTTAAAATGAAAAGTGAACTTGAATTATGAAAATGATTTTTATCTGCTATAAAAAGACTGTCTTTCTTATTTACATTTTTCAGGAAATTTACAGAAAACAAACGGAAGTATGTTTC
>NW_009625452.1:0-56062 GCF_000690535.1 Cariama cristata | reverse complement strand
AATCAAATATAAGTTGATTTCTTATTGTAAGCTAAGCAATTTAATTAAAAATACATTTAAACTCATTAGAAAGAATAAACTGAGCTCAGAAAAGAATACATTTAAATAATTTATAGAGCACTGAGATGCTTATTTTAATTTAGAATATAATGTATTACTGTCTTATTAAAAAAAAAAAAATTGATGAGAGATATGTTACCAGCAAAAATATGTCCTTTACAGAAGCTCATAGTTCAGTTGATCTTAGTTTTCAGAATGACCATTATTGCAGCTGGAGTAATCTTTGATGTTAAGAAAAGTGGAAAAATCAAAGTGAAGTGGTAAATCTGTTCATTTTTCAAACATATTAATCTTGTCAAGATAATACATAAAATCAATCTTTGCATTTTTTTTTTGTCAGAGCCTTTTATTCCCTTTTATCCAAAATATGAAAGCACTTAGGAGGATGAAGAAATGTGGATGACTTTGGAAAAATGATCTGAAAATATATTTTGTCTGTTGGTATTAAACAGTGACACAAGTAACGTGAACTATGCGTGGTCAGAACATGAATTACTTGTTCAACTATTGGTATTCATCATATTTGTTCTGCTTATAATATGAATATGCAGCAAATTTCTGGTACAGCTTTCTTAACAATTCAACTGAATTTCAAACCCTGACAGTAACAAATACAAATTGCACCAGCCCAAAAAAATTGTTGGGGCTAATTTTAATATTAATGAATTCTTTACAACCTCAGTTCAGCAGTTTCGATTAAGCTTTAATTAGTAGCCAGAGGGGAATCCAAAACAAAAATAAGGAGTTGAATTGCTAATTAAGTTAGTTTGATGAGGTAGAGTTTTAGTAAAAGACTGGTTGTTGTTGGCTGTGCGGCTTCTGACAGGCTAAAAATACTAAAGATTATCATTATTGTAACTAACATCCTACATTACCACCAGATTTCTGCAAGGAGCAGACAGTTCATTAGAGTACAACACTTTTGTGTGTCAGTACGAGAATTAAAGTCTTGTTAATAGGATAACAGTGCATGGGAACCATAGACCAAGACAAGGAAATGTGGTTTTAGATTTGACTGGTGATAAATTATCTAGTTATTTGATACTCCGGTGTGCATCTGAATCTAATGTGCATTTATTTGTTAGAAACTGCTTGTCAGTCAATTCATTTCCCAAACGGAATTTTGTTTATCAAGCTAGTGGGCTTAGTGATTTTTCTTTTGACATGTCCATCACAGTCACATTTTTCTTAATTTACATGCTTTAGATGATACGGTATTCACCAAAAATTGTATTTAATAGTGTATGTGTAGATACAAGTAGGTATGGTGTGAGATGCTCTACCTCCAAAACCTACATCTCAGAGAAGGTAATTTAAGAAAAATCCATAAACGGACTTAGCTGGAGAAGCAGCATGTAGTAAAATTATATAACTATGTTATTTTCCTAATGATACTTTTGATAACAGTTTTAAATCTTGGTCAGCTTAAATCATTATCAAATTAATTTTTACATTACCAAATCAACTATTGCATTCAATTAAATATTTTTGACATTGTAAGTGTGCTATCGTAGCTCCCAAAAGATTACTAATTATAACCACTGGAGCTCTGCAGTGATACCAATTCAACCAAACTGCACATAAGAAACGTGTTGGATATCTCTGTAAGGATCATATGGAATGTCATTTGATTTTGCTATACTTTGATGTTTTCTATAATTTATATTTTGTCCTTTTGCTTAAGGTTTCAAAGCCTACAAACCCAATAACGAAGGGATAAGGGAAGACAGAAAAATAAATTATATTGTTTCTGTGGCATTAAATATAAGCCTGCTATCAGAGCTACATAGCACTAGCGAATTGTAATCAGGTACTTTGACTTAACACTGTTTTGTTTTATAATAAGAGTGGTCGCCATATGTTGGAAGTCCTATCTGTCTGTGTCTTAGGGGTTTCATACCTCTGTAACAAATCCAAAAACTCATTTTATAATACCTTAAATCTACCCATTGTAATGTAGCTCCACTAGTGTAAATCCACATCAAACTTTCCTCATGAATGTTGCTAGAAGATTACTTATATTATCACTGAAAGCAAGGGGAAGCGTTGAATTAGGATGCAGAAGATAGAGGAAAAATAACTTTCACTAAATCTTCTTTTAATGCATAGTTTACAATTTTCTTTCACTCAGCGTGAAACTGATTAAAAGCACATGGATGCCCCTCATAAAGAATGCTTCGCACAAATAGATGCATTCTTTAATATATTTACATCCCTGAATACTTGCAATTTGAACTGTAATACAGCGATGTAGCGGTTGTTGGAAAGGAGCATACAGTACCCACTATACGTCTATTTGAATATACAGTATGTTCCTCTGCTGTCTCACTCTCTCCCAGTTGCATCCAGGGATTCCCACTGGAAGACCAGAGCCTGTTGCAGGAAACAGATTTCGCTGCTGATATAAAGTGTCCGGGGCACCGTTTCTGCCGGGTATCCCAGCAGCAAGCGAACAGGTTCACGTGCCCATCCCTAAGAGCAGACGTAAATGTGGGCACAAACTCTCCACTCACAACTTTGTTTAATTGGAAAATGAAGCATGATTTAAATCTTTTAAGGGAGCCATGATGAATCTGCTTTTTGTTGTTTGGATGATTTTCTTCTGTGCACATTTATCACAGATCAAGGCTATTTTTTATTTCTTAGTTCACTCTTTTTCAAATACCAGACTGACATTTTCCTGTATGGTTCATTCACTGTGTCAAAATTAAAAGAAATATATAATTAATAGACACAATACAACTTCCTCGATCAACCTGACGTCCAGAAGATTTCTGGATTAATGAAATAAAACACAAGATCATTAAAAAACTTCAAAATTCTCCCAAAGCAGCTTGAAAGTATAACCAAATGCTACGTTTTAAAGTTTTATGGTTGTGATGTTCATCTCCTTATGCCAGTTTTAATGCTGATCTCTTTGCTGACCTTAGTGTAATTACTCCTGACTGACAATTGTGGAAATGACAGAAGAATCAGACTTTTTGTATGATGGAAAGTCTACAAAAGTTGTATCACTGAAGGGCATTCAATTACTGCCTGTTAATAAATATTTTTTTCTTTTCAGATTTTATTTTGATTTATTTCAGAATCAAATGTAGACTATTCTAGTACACAACACTTGCAGTATGAGCATCTTTTCATACACTGAAAAATCAAAATCTTTACAGTCACAGTATGTTAACTAGACTTTCAGTTTTATTAATGTAAAGCTACTCTTCATTTTGGCCTTTAAACACTCAGGACAATAAAAATACCAATGCTATTCACAGAATAGATTATTTGTTTTGATATGAAATGTTAAAATAAAATTCATGGAATAGGTTAAGTCAAAATGAAATGAGTTTGTGCTTTGGGGGCTTCGTATAAGTCTGTATGTGTGTGTGTGTGTGCATGAGTATTTGGAGGTCTGTGCACAGATATATATAAATATAAATATATATGTATTTATAATGCCTCTGAAACAATCTCCTGTTTCCCCACTCTCTAAAACTATAATTTGTTCAGCAGACTCCTAATCCTAGCCCGATATGAGTTTGTGTGCCTGTGTGTGTGTGTCTGTGTGTGTGTCCATTCCCTGTGAGGGCACAGGCATGGAGGAGGGGGCTGCCCTTATATTATTTTGTGTAAAAATTTATTTCTTATTTGGTTTGTACGTACAAGGTGGTTTTATATTGGTGAGTTTAATTTAGGAATAATTGAATAGCACCTAGCAGAAAGAAACTAAAGGCTGAATATAAAGGAAAGGAATCACAGAACTTGTAATATTCTGTATGACTGTGGCATATTCACCTACTAAAATGAAGAGAAAATTAAAAACTAGGCTATGTGAGACTTTTTGAGTACACATAAGAATCTTAAAGCGGACAATTTCAAATTTTTCTTTGATACACCAGGTGTTGGTCCCTTGTTTTGTGTAAATTTTCTACAAATATATCTGTATGAAGTACATCAGAAGCAGTATTTTTGGACAGAGAAGATACTTGAAGGCTTGAGAGGAAGATGTAATCCAAAACCACATTGATGGTTCTTGTAGAAAATTAGCACTGTTTAGGATGGACAAAAGTGTTGATGAGAAATCCAGACTGCCATTGCAAGGACTTAATAAGACAATCCTGGAAGCAGAAGGTATCTAACTTTTTTTTTTGCACATGAAGACAAATAACTCGCTCAGTTTCAGTATAATGGGATATCTGTGTTTCCAGTAATCCATTGATGTTGACTGCATTTGTATATATCCCAAGATATTTTGCTATACACACTACAGCACAACTGCTCAGCCCTATGTCCAGTGGAGACTGAAAAGTTAGAGTGAAAAACCCAAATTAGAAGGCAATAAGCTTTTAAGAGGTCCATTGCTTAGTGGAAGTTGCCTTGAGAAGGCTGGACTCTGAAGACAGTACAAAAACATCTACCAGCCCTCAGCTGAGCAGAAACCTACAGTCCTTTCACAAATTAACTGCACATACCTTTTTTTTTAGTGTTAGTTTCTTTTAACTCAAAGTTTCAATAAATAGGAGGTATTTCTAGCTAGTGTAAATCTATTCCCACAGTGCACATCAAACACAAACCAGCTTTCATTTAACCTGGTTTAATCAAAGTTTTCAGATCTCCACTCCATGGTGCCCAGATCACTGCTAAACTTGCCGTGAGATCTTGCCAAACATGTACAAAAGAATCAAATTTCTGCTGAGATTCATGTTCCCGGTGATTCGGTACGAGTTTGGGAATGTGTTGTAACAGTGTCCAGTACAAAATCAATGTCTCTTCCCATATCGTTAGACAGATGGACAGGCTGGCAGGCAGGACTAGCCTAGTTTGGGGGCAGGGACAAAAATAACACGATCATATTTCAACTCATTGTTCAAGTTTAATGAGTTCTGCCATAGCTCCAGCACTAGAAGCTTATTGTGAGGGAAAAACAAAGGGACCCTTCTTTTGTCTTTCTTCACAAACTATCAGGCCCCATTACTGAAAATTAAGGTTCAATAAAATTCGTATTCAGAGATAATTAGCGGACAGCTTTGTGGTGCAGCGGATAATATGACCAAAGTGCTGGTTCACAGCAGTGTGTGCTGAAGTGTGAAAGAGCCAGTTCTCCGTTGCTGCTTCTGAGGTCATACCCCCTCATCCTGCCTACAATGTGGCAGTCAAAATGCAGCATTCTTACCTGCTGTGATAAAAAATACACCAAAGCAAATAAATTATTTCAACCCCCCTCCCCCTCGCCGCTTTTTTTTTTTCCAAACAAAGCTAGATCATTAGTAATAAACTATGACTTCATTAGAATGTTCCACATAACAGGATTACAGAGGAATGTGTCAATAATTGGCAAAGGTTTGTCTTTCATTAATTAACACCTTTGTATGAATACAAACTTGTTATCCTCACTTTTTATAGGTGAAATATTACCATTAAAATTAGACCTTTGGTTTCAAGAAAAAATTCTTGGTGGTGTTAATTTGTACAACCGAATATTTTCCAAATATTGTTTAGACTGGAAAAGAAACTGAATTTGAAAACAGACAGCATTTCAGGAAAACTGCTTTTCTCTGAACTAAGGGAAAATAAAGTTTCGGTGTTCTACTTATTCATGTACACCTATACATACATGTATATAAAAGTGTGGAGAGATACATATTCCTTATAAATAGGAGGATATTTAAGGCAGTAACTAATTAAAATATTTGTTCTGGTTTTGTTGCTTAACAAAAATGCACAGTAACTACTTTAGCTTCTCTTTTCCCATCTGTCACTGAGGAAACAGCTCATAAGCTTAGGGGCAGCCTGTAATATTGGACTGTTTATCCTGACATACAAATGTCTATGTGGACAAAGAGAAAAGAGCAAATTCTAGCTAAAAAAAGATATTTTTCTGAGTTAGAAACACAGTCTTTTATATTTTTATCAGTTTAAACTGATGGTTTTTAAATATAACTTTCAGCATTTGTAAAGATGGTAAGCAAGATACTCATACATGTAGTGGGATTCTGGCTTGAGCTAAGTTCTTAGATATGTGATGTTGTTTGACTGCTGACATGTTTATTTTGATCACTAAATGATTTCCAAGATGGATCCCATTAGTTGAGGGATGTGCAAGCACTTAAAATCTTATCATCCCTGTTGAATTTGGTGGGGTGATCAAAACTTCTAAAAAGGTCTGGTTTTTGACAGTCATCGTATCTTCCATTTTAGAAGCTTTGGACCAGAGTCCGATGTGCCCTGATATGGACTCTTCTCACGGAATCTGTCCAAAAAGATATTAAATACTTATGTAAAACAAGACCTCAGTAAACTGGCATTTTCTCACCCTCTGCTTAGGCTTTGCTGGAAAGGTGGATAGGATATTTAATGTGAGGTGTTCTCCAGGAGTAAATGTATATTCTCATGTACTGATGGAATTTTTGTTTTCCTAAACCCCTCTTTATTTCACAATTCACTGCACAATACGCATATTCTCAAAAAAACAGTAACAGACGGGAAATGGGGGCATGTTTCCTTTCCATCTAGTTCAGTAAAAGGCAGTATGCGGTGTTACTTTAAAAACCTGTATGGAAATATCCAAAAAAAATGTTGGATTTGTCAACCATATCACAGAGCCTTTCCATGAGCTTAAACTTGAAAAATGGCTTCAGATAGTGAATTCAGTTCATTAAAAACAGGTCAATTTCCTGCCTCCCCCCTCCCAAATCCATTCTCTAATTGGTGAGGAAAAGTAGATCTCCACTTCATCATTGTTTTTGAGGAGGTGGATCTTTGAAATTGCATGGAATTCAAGATTTTCCAGACTCTTGGAATTTTTTTGAAAAAGAACAGCTTGCTGCGGGAAAATCTCAGCACCCTACAATACAAGGCTGAACTCTTACTGATTATAGTGGAACCAGGTTTATTAACATTATGGAAGGAAGCGCTTTCATCTGCATTTCAGTGTGTGGTGAACTTAGTATGTGATTAGAAAAGGAGGATTAAGGCTGTGTCTACATTAGCAAATAATTCAGTATGATAAGAGTAAATCAGTAGATCAAAGCAGTCGATGCTGAAGCCCTACATCTCACTATGTGGTTGAACATTTTCACTTCAGACCAGGTTTAGTATAATCTCCTGGTCTGAACATCCTCATCACACATACGGTTCAAAGTCTCCCACTCAATGTCCAAACGCTTATGGCTGCGTTAGGGAATATACCACACTTGGTGGACCTCTGAAGTGGAGATCCTTGTTTAGTTTTCTCCGAAATCCAGTTTGCGGGCATTTAGATTGCAGGCACCAAACCATATTGTGCAACAAAGCACAGCACAATAACATGAGGAAACTGAGAGACTATAAATCAAAATTTAAGTATGATGCAAGCTAAAAGTGCCTCCTAGCTAGATGAATACAGGGTATCATAATTCTTGGAATTTAAGTGACTCTCTGACCCCTGTGCAACACCCTCAGTGGTGTAGCATTCAGCTACTAACTTTCTTAAAATCAAGTTCTGCATCTTCCCCTACTCCAGACCAAGGAGTCAGGCTGGAAACCCTCCTGCAGTGCGCTGTGGACACTTCAGTAATTCCAGCACTTGTGGTTCAGCTCCTTCAGAAAGATCTTAGGGAAAATATATCATAATATACAGTCCGCAGGTATGTTAAGTTTACCGGGGATTATGTCTTGGATACATGGAGGTAAATTAAAGAGGTTGGCAATATTCTGCCACTTCACAGTGGCATTTCAAGAGAGATTTCCAACGCAGTCAGGACCCTTCATCAGTCCATGCAGCACGAAGCCATGGAGCCCCTGCAGAGTGCCGTTCTGGAGGTAGTCTCACTGAGTTATCGCAGCCCTGTGACGAGCTGATAAGCCCTGTCAAGGAGTTCATAAATCAACAGTGATTATTATCTCAGGCCCGGTGCCCCTCAAACTTAGATATATTGCTTCTAGACCTGAGCCGGATCACCAGCAGTCATCTTGTCTGTCTTTGCCTCCGTGGTGAAGACATATCCACAGCCTCCTGTCAGTGCTTGAACTGCACCTTCTCCCAATCCTTAGGTCAATGGTATTTTCCTGCTCTCTGCTCTTTTGTTGGAGGTCTCCTGCAAGCAATCCAAGCCAGAATATGCAGTTGTTCCTTGTAACAGAGTGAAGCAGTTTTCTACCTACATGAGGATTGGCATTAGCTGTGTTTGAATTGCACTTCAGGTCCTACAGGAATTTTTTTTGTTGATTCCTTTCCAACAACACAATCCCCTATAATACTTAATAATGTCAGTGTGGTGGTTTTTTAAATTTTCCAAGAGCTGGTAGGATCTGACATATTTTGATGTTTCCATAATCCTAAGGTCTCACATCTGTCACTCGGTATTGGCAACTAGTTTGTGTGATGAAAACAATTGCAATAAAGCATGTGTAAATCAGAGCTGTGCTCCTCCTTGCAGTCTTCTTCCGTTTGCTTTAACATTGATTACTTAAGAGTGAAATTTAAAAGTCGAGTCTCACTGTGATAGAAGTATTGCCTAAATAAAACCATACCATTCTGCATATCTTTTAAGGATGAAGTGGGATTGGCAGGTATTTTATCCAACTGCTGCACATGGTATAATATACTAGTCCATAGTTTCTCAGTTGCTCTTTCATTTGATGTCAGTCAATTTTCACAAGTGGAAAACAGAATGAAGAGAACAAAATCAGGGTTCAAACCAAACTCCAAATAAAATCAACTGTGTTTTCAGTAAATTTGGATCAAGCCTCAATTTTAAAATGAAATAAACTACATTTTAAATGAATGCTGAAATAGACTTGTTTTTATAAATTCATTTTTTTAAAAAGGGTGAAGAGGATTTTATATATATTCTTTTTTAAGATACTGTCCTGTATATCTGAAATCTATCTGAAGGTCTGTCAGTAGAGAA
Source organism: Cariama cristata (assembly GCF_000690535.1). NCBI lineage: Eukaryota > Metazoa > Chordata > Aves > Cariamiformes > Cariamidae > Cariama > Cariama cristata. Next base: position 47,117 of record NW_009625452.1, on the reverse strand, counting down.
GGGCTGATAAATTCCACATAGAAACCCAAAGGTCTCTTGCAGCTGTGTGAATGAAAGCTTTTGCTATTACCTCTCACACAGATGCACTTTGGTTGTGGAACCAGAGGCTGTTTGCCACAGCCCTGTCCCAAAGTTATGCTCTGCAAGGCCCAGTGCTCTCTGTATCCATTTTTCCCCCCTTCTCTTTCTTGCTTACTGCAGAAAGCTAACTTAAAGCATACAGGCTGGACTGGAGCCAAAGCAAAGGTAAGCCTCTTACCGATAATCACAACAGGGCACTGACAAAATCCAGAGCTCAACTTATTATGTCAGTCAAGACTCCCTCAAAAAATTTACAGGGTGTAGTGGGTCTGGCTGAGATGGAGTTAATTTTCCCCCTAGCAGCCCTGATAGTGCTGTGCTGTGTGTTGGTAGCTAGGAAGGTGTTGATAGCACACCCCGGTTCTGGTTCTGGCTACTGCTGAGCAGTGCTGGCGCAGCCCCAAGGCTGTCTTTCCAACATTCCCCCCTCACCAGTGGGCTGGGGGTGGCAAGATCTTGGGAGAGGACAAAGCCAAGACAGCTGACCCCAACTGACCAAAGGGCTATTCTGTATCATATGACATCTGCTCAGCAATAAAAGTTAAGAGAAAGGAGGAGGAAAGGGGGGCATTTGTTATTACGACATTTGCCTTCCAGAGCAACCGCTACACGTACTGAAACCCTATTTCCCAGAACGTGGCTGGACATCGCCTGCTGATGGAAAGTAGAAAATAAATGTTTTGTTTTCCTTTGCTTCTGTGTGTGGTCTTTGTTTTTGCTTTATTAAACTGCCTTTATCTTGACCCATGAGTTCTTTTCCATCTTCTTTTCTTTCCCCTCTGTCCTGCTGAGGAGGGGAGTGATAGAACAGCTTGGTGGGCACATGGCATCTGTCCAAAGTCAACCCACCACACAGGGGAACCCAGGGCAGATGAGACTGGAACTTCCTACATACTTATTGTGCTGCAATGTAATGAGGTGCCACTTCTTTAACCACTGAGAACGGCTCTTGAAGCAACTGTTCTGCTAGATATCTTCAGTTTGGGAAGGCCTGTTCTTTATAGAGTCATAGAATCATAGAATTGTTTAAGTTGGAAAGGATCTTTAAGATCATCGAGTCCAACCATAAACCTAGCATGACCAAGTCCACCACTAAACCATGTCCCTAAGGACCACATCTACACGCCTTCTAAATGCCTGCAAGGATGGTGACTCTACCACTTTCCTGGGCAGCACATTTCAATGCCTAACAACCCTTTCTGTGAAGAAATGCCTCCTAATGTCTAACCTGAACCTCCCCTAGCACAGCTTGAGGCCATTTCCTCTTGTCCTATTGCTTGTTACCTGGGAGAAGAGACCGACTCCCACCTGGCTACACCCTCCTTTCAGGTCGTTGTAGGGAGCGATCAGGTCTCCCCTCAGCCTCCTCTTCTCCAGACCAAACACCCCCAGCTCCCTCAGCCGCTCCCCATCAGACTTGTGCTCCAGACCCTTCACCACCTTCGTTGCCCTTCTCTGGACTCGCTCCAGCACCTCAAGGTCTTTCTGGTAGTGAGGCGAGAGTTTGGAGAAAATATTGCAGATGAGTCAGTGGCTGGTTTGACACTGAAGTCTGGACTTGAAGGAGCCAGGAATGATCATGGTGAGCCAGGGTGAGTCTGTGACTGTCACAAGATGTCCTCCTCCTGAGGCAGGGCAGGTTAATGGCACAGACATGAAGACCTCCCCTCACTGCCCCTCGGGAGGGGAAGGACAACTCGTCTGTCCCGCTGTGCTGTCCCTGTACGCTGCACAGCTCCCTGCATTTTGGGGGGCTAGCAGAGAGGCAGCACTAGACATTTAATGCTTCTCTTCCAGATTAGCCAAGCTGCTTCAGTGTTCATGTACGTTGCAGAGCAGGTCTCCACCAGAGAAGTGTCTGATGTATGAAGGATCCATTTATCCTACTGATGCTTCATGAGTGTCAGCATGCACCCAAGCTACCTCCGGCAAGCTGCCGAGTGCAAACCTGTGGAAGGCTCTGCCATTGCCACTGACCAGGTTTTTCCCTCCTGATATGTGAAGGTATAGTACCAAAATTTACGTTTTCAAGTAGGAAATGCCCTTTTTCTCTTGGCCTCCACTCATGGGTCTACAGGATGAACTGGTAAGTCTTCCCTGTAGTATCAAAGTCTTCCCAGTGCAGGAGGACGTGGAGTTTCTCTCATTTAGAAGCAGTTCCTGATACAACAGGAATTAAACCATTGCACCTCCAAAGGGTGCCTCTAAACTCAGATGTGAACTAAACTTAAGGCATAAAATCAATTCCTATTGATTAATATTAATTTAATAATCCAGCAATCAGTCGCTATTAAAGAAAGAAGAAAGCTAATGCCCTGCTTCTGAGTAAATGATACACAGTGAACAGATCCTGAGAGATGCAAATAGCGGCTGGCTTCACTTTTCTTTAGCAGAAGATTTGAATGAAAAGTGTGTCAACCTTATGATATCAAAAAAATTAAATATAAAGGTAGGTAATGAAAGAATAATGTCTATCCCCTGTGATTACAGTCCACCCACCACCACAGTGTGTAGATGGCAGGTATCCCTTGCTGGCGTGGCCCTTGCTTTCGGGAGTTTGAGGCACCCGACTGCAGGGAGGGTAGGAGTTACCGCAGTCCTTGCAGAACAGATCTCTTCAGTAGCACCTTGGGGAATTTGGTTACGTGAAACTGTAATAAAATTACCCTGTGAAGTCCTGAAAAAAAGGTAAGGAAAAAAACAGCTAGGGAAATGCCTTGAGTTACTAAAAATTTTAATTTACTATGCATTAATTATTGGTTAATTAAGTTCAGCATCTCTCTCAAAGTTTTACTGGCATTTAGATCCTCGCCGGTTTTGATTACTTTTGTTCACTGACAGGACAGGAGCGTTTTGGAAGATAAAGGGCAACACCACACTCTTTGTACCATAGATTCTTTGTAGATATAATCTAAAAAATGACTCCCACTGAAATTTTGGTTCATTTAGTGGAAACTTAAAGTTTGTAAATAGATTTATTTTGTGATTAGTAATTCATTATTTACATTTTTGATGGAATATCTGTAAATATTTTTTTAAAACATATTTATATTTACTGAGCACAAACAGCACACCAAGGCCACAATCACGTTCACCTAGTGCTGGAAAATCTACTGATTGCTTGATCAGATCCTAAGGAATAACTCTTTCTCCTCAGAACCAGAAAGGCAGGAAATGCAGATAAAAGGTAGGGTTTATAGTTAGAAAATAAAATCAGCTGAAGAAAAAGAATAACAGTTCACAGAACTATGATTATGTCTCATCTTGTCTGAGATGGTAGACATCATGCAGCTCCTAAGGTGGCATCAGGTCTCACGTCAGGTATCCATTGATTTCATGAAGGCTGCCTACAGATCCCATCCTTCCTTTCACCACCCAACATGAGTTCTGTTCAGGAAGAGTGCTGGGTCACTTGATGTGCTTGCTTCAGGTATTTTTCTGCAAGGGCACAGAGATCTATAGGTGCAGTGTCAGGAAGATGGCGCAGTTCTTCCGTCCATGCATGCTGAGTCTCAGGATGCACCTCAGAGAGGGGCAGAGATCCCTGCATTGGATCTACTGGCCAACCCCAAGATTTGACCCAATGTATCTAAGGGTTAGGAACGACTGGGGAGCTTGACTTCAGGCTTCGTACCGTTCCCACGCTGAAGTGTAGATATAGCCTCTGTGACTGAAAGAAGACATACCTACACATGGGGAAGGGAAATATGTGGATCTTTCTTTGCAAAGAGAAATCTGGTTTGTGTTCATGTGTTTAACCTTGAAAAATAAATGTCAAAGGAAATACTCTTTTGCAAACAGTCATTGTAATCATGTAGATAATTCATAGTTAAGGTTTACAGTTCATAGTTTAAGTTTTTAAATTATGTATAAAGTTGGAAAAAAAAACCCCACAGAGTAAGGGATTAATTGGACGATAACAAAATGGAGATGACCTGCTATAATCCTACATTTTTATGTTGAGGGTTTTTTTTCTCTTTATATTTTTATAAGCTTCAAAAGAAGTCTTGACATGCTATTTAGATACTAGTTTAGAAAATACATAGGAAGTAATTACAGGATAGAATTTTTCATTTTTTAAAATCTCTGTTTTAAAGATATACTTATAAAGACTGTCTGTAAAATATATACAGGGAGTATGGCACACAGAGGGTATAGACGTCCTTGACGTGAAACCAGGTTTAATGTTCTGTACTAAAAATCTAGCTGTGATTATCAGACAGGATTTTTTGGTGTTGCTCAGTAGGTTATCAACCGTTAAGCAACCTAAAGCCACCTAACAGGTGTCTGTGCAATGTCCCTTTAGTCCTAATAAAATTAGTCAGGATGAGAACCAGCATTAATTAAAAAAAAAAAGAATAGCAAATACTCTGCTATGTTCTGACTGCTTTCCTATAGATACGAAGTATAAATGCCAGCACTCACTCTTCCAAGTTTTGACCTAACTCCATCACATTTCACAGTCACAGATTTAACTGCTGGTAAATCTCAGCATGAGGACAATTCTCTTATGTATTTACACAACCGCTCTGACAGCCCAGTATAGGTGGCCAATGAACATTCCCTTTTTACTGACATGTAAAAATAAGTAAGGAAAAAAGTTCCTTAGGTGGGTTCAGTACCCTTGATGATCTTCATTCATTAACAGAAAAAACTTACAAATACAGCAGTTGAAAAGTCAATGGTATAAGGTTAAATTATAGGGATAATTTAGGGATAAAGATGTCTAGGGATTCCATTTAGGGATAAAGATGTCTAATAAAAATGTCTAATTAAAAAAAATGCAATCAGAATCTTAAATCAGTGAAATTAAGCAAATAGTTAGCATGTGATGCAGTGTAGAGTATCATTCCAGTTCCAAATATGCTATTTCTTGTGCAGCAGTTATTTGAAGTAAACATGACATTGCCAAGTTTCAATATAGTGAGCCCTACGCTGTGTTGTTTTCTGTTCTGTAACATTAGAGATGCGCTCACAAAACAGTACGAAACCCCTCCTTCTCTGAAGTCTTCAACTTGCCTGACTGCATTTTAAGTTTACCATGAGTAAATAGCTGGTCCAAGTAACATCTTCTATATCAGACTCTTCAGAATAGATTTGGAGAGCTGAGTTCCTCGGTGTGTGCTGCTACATGGGTCCGTAGCATTTTTCAGGCCTATTTTTATATTGTTTACAGGTCTATGGGAATACATGAAGAGTAATAGTGATAGCCAAAACTCTGAGCAATATGGCTGTTCATAGTTTGAAACTATGACATGCTGTAATATGAAAAAGAGGGTAGCTCCAGTCTTTCCAAACTTGTGAAAAATTGCACAAAAACAGAGACAGTTAGTAAAAAAGAAAGGTGGAACTACAAAAAAACCTACAACAGGTAGCCTCTGAAACCTGAGCTCATGGGCTTCCTTCAAGGTACGAATAAGTCTTACAGACAGTTATGAAAACTCAGTTCTAATTTAGTGGCTACTGAAAACAAGCAAACTTATCCAAGTATAATTTTTAACTGTCATCTAAGAAACTTCTCTGTGAGGTGTCTGCATGATACGGGCTTAGCATTTGGGGTTTTTTAAATCTTCTCTTCACTGGGCAAAAGAGAGAATATGCTGTTTCCACATAAAGGTCATTAGTAGCCTGAAGGTCTATGCAAATCCTTCACACCAAATACTAATAACATTAGAATGAAGTGAGCGATAAAAGAATTAAAGAAATGAAGATTAGAAACTACTCTAAGTAAAAAGGGGTGGGGGCTAGCAACTTGTCAATACGATGTTTTCTCTGTGAATCATCATAACTTGTGTGCTTTTATAGCCAAGTTCACAGTTGTCCCTAAGACCTGCAAGATCCTTCAAGGTGATCATCAGAGAAGTTCAGTTTGGATTTTACAATGTTCCTTTCCTGGTATGCTCCTGTGTCATTCTTTTTTGAAGACATTGACCATATGATGATATTCAAATGGCCAAGCGTTTACAATTTCCAGATCTGCCAAATAGCGAATCAACCTTTATAATTAAAGGTGACAAGCTGACAAGGAAAATGAATGTAAAATTGTATACGTATATGAATTTTTATGTCAGATTGCCGTCTGTGCACTTGTTTTCTCTTTGTCAATAGCCGAAGGCTCATTTCTCTGTACTAGAAGTGCATTTTATATCGAGGCCTTCAGACAGCTCCCCTTCGCCCTAGTGAATTTGCTGATTAATTTTGGATGCTCCTCTTAATTAACACCCCAAAGGAAGTCTAGATTTTCTAGCCTATATTCCATGTAAAACAAGTGAATCTGAAGAACAATGACCTAAGGAGACAGGCGCGCTCTGTCCGAATGACATTACAAGAACATTGAATATCTCACAAGTCAGGACCTGGTCAGGCAATGCCTAGGGAAAACGTAGGCCTTTAATCAGGGCAGAAATGAGATTCATATTAGTCCAATTTCATTTTCTTTATTGCTGACAAAGAGAGGCTGGGATGGATGCCACCTGACAGTTGAAACATGGTGCCCCTATGCAGGAGCTGGTGCCTCTGGCCTTGATTAATAATTGGTACCATTTTGACTTGCAGGCAGATAAGTTGATGATGGATGAGAGAAAAAGAGTGAAGTGATTTATTATAAAATTAGGATAAAATAACGAACTGGATAATTGCACACAAGCCTCATAAAATGTAGCTGTGGAGTCAGAAGTGCAATGCCAGGCAACAATAATTTCCACCTCAGTTTTCACAATGAGATCTTAAAGCAAAGAAAGAGAGAGACAACTCTTACTTAGGCAGCTGCTTAATACAGAAAAAGCCTTGCCTATTCTTCTACTTCAAGCAAACAAAATATTGAGACTTGTATTTCGGTTTTTATTATTACCATTGCACAAGAAAAGGAAACAGTAGAACTAAACAGGCCACATTAAACCAACTGTTGCTTCCCTGTCAAAGCTAATAAAACCTTATAATTCTTGCATTTCTTTGCATACTTTAGCAGGGTAAAAAAGTCTAAAGTTATGAAACTGAGATGCATAGGTATTTAAATCAAAATTCAACTTAAAAAAGACTTGTAACCTCTATTGGAACCTATAAAACTGTACAGCCCTCTTGGTAGGTATTGCTTTTCTAGTTCACTTTTTGATGCTTTGAACTTCCAAATCTGTGCTCTGATAGCTATTCTAGAGGCTGTCATGTACTGCTTTCTATTTTATGCTGCATATGTTCAGCAGAGTACAATTACATATTAAAAAAGCATATGTTGTAATAGCCATTTGCTGTCTGGCAAAAACATTTATTTTTTTGTCATGAATCCATGTCATTATATACTTTTTTTCTTTACAAGACAAATGCTTGGTCACTTTCTCTTGGAAATTTTAAAAGTCTAACCTGTAATAATTCCTGGAAATGTTTTGCTACCAGCAGTGCCAACCACCATTGACCTATTTCTTTCTGCAAGTTCAACAATTAAACCAGCTGAAATTACTGAAATAAATAAAATTGCCAACAATATTGTCCAAATAAGATGAGTTCAGTCATAAAACTGAAAGTGAAAGTAGCATGGGGAGCTAAAATTTATTTTTCATGTGATCAATTTCTATTCTACTACTAAGACAAAAATGTGGGCATTTGTCCTTATATTCTACAGATTTCCAGAAACTGAATTTTCCATGCAGATTAAGAAACAGGATTTTCAAATAACATGCAAATGGTTCATTATGGTTCAAAAGTAACACTCATTGCTTAACAGCATTTAACTTTTTCGATGTTCCTAAAGAGAAATAAAAATGGCATCCACTCTCATATCCCTTAGACAAGTATTAGAATATCTCATATCTGATCCAGTCTTAACTGCATACCATGAATAATAATTTATTTTTTATGGGGACATTTGAGGAAAGTTAACCTGAATTCACTTCTCAAGTGTGCTACTTAAACTGCATCAATTCCACAGGAAATTTTGTTTCAGAATTTTCAGGTGTCTTTAACATAACATAGCTTCCTGAATTACAGTAAACTGAATTCAGACTGTTTCTGAATAAGAGTATTTTACTTATTTACAGTATTTTACTGCAACTTAACTTCAAATCCTTTTTAAACTCCTGTCACTGTTTTATCTGGACTAACTTGTTGAACAGTCTCCTATTCAAAAACCTTTTCACATTGATTCATTTGTTGTTTATTTGGAGAAAAAAAAATCAAGTGAAAGATTATTTAAGATAAAAATTACAGATGAACTGTCCTATTTTGTCTGATTCCAAAACTGTAAAATTTATCATCACCTCTGTCAAAATCTGAAGGCTACATCCCATCATGACAGTGGGAGCATAGACGAGAAAAACACATATTGCTGTGAAATAGATTAGACAGTAACAGTGTCTGTGCTGTGCTTGCAAATTGCATGAATGTCTTCTCACCATCAATACCTATGTTCTTTGAATATCTCAGAGATTTTGGGTCTCAGGATAAGAGGAAATAATTTTAATTAATCACAGTACTTTTAAGACCAAGAGGTAAATAACGCTGCAAGGAACAACTGGTGCTCTGAGCTGCACCAGCTCTGTACTCAAGAGGAAGCAGCATGGCTGGCTATAAAAGGGACACTTTTCTATATCAGCCACATTGTAAGAGACGTTTGGGTCATCATGTCCCTAATCTATATGAGGTTGGTGCCAGGTGTGAGCTAAGTCCAAATCTTTGCTACTTTCCCTCTGCTACCTTTGCTACTGCTGGGAACCATGTGCCTGACAGAGGCGAGGCTGGCAGTTTCTCTGTTCTGCAAACGTGATAGCATGAGGGTAGCATCACTAATGTCTAAGAGTCTTGTGGCTGGAACGATAACGTAACATCAAAGATTAGGACAACTGAATACTTACTCCCAGATTATTCAAAGGCCTCCAGGAGCAGCTTTAAGATAAGGAGGGAAATTGAAGTCTATTTACCATTTCCTTGAGACTCGGTTTCAGGGTTCCCAAACTGAGGAATGCCTCTCATGGAATTAGTGCCTGCCCACTAACTTTGCCACAAGCAGCTAGAAAAACAAAAGGAGACCAAATCTCTCTGGGCTTGGAAGGAGGTGGCAACAATCAAAGAAATGTGGTTTCTCCACACTACTGGTTTCAAGAGCTAGCTGTAAGGAATCTAAGTGGTGGCCCTCAAATGTGATCTGGACTTTGGGTAACATGAGTAAAGAACTAGAAATTAAGTTGTGGGTTAGACAGGTATTATTCAAGCAGGTTTTGCACTTGTATTAGTTCTGTATGTTTGTCCCTCCCCAGGCCTCCTTATCCTTCTCACATTAGTTTGCAGAAAGCGTTCCCAGCCTTTGGTATCCTTTCTGAAGGCAAAACTCAAGGAAGCTTCTCCATTCCTTTGGGGCAAGGTACCTCTTTCTTTAAGACATCCCTTTGAGAAAGCTAGTGAAAGGAGGGTAAGATTTAGTGCTGGTCTGCCTCACTCAGTATAGGTTAGGTAGTGTATCACAAAGAAAAAAACTGAACTGTGACACACGTCTACCTCATAAAAATGCTTATTGTGTAGGTTTGAACAGGTTTGAGTAACTACTGCTATTTTGTCCAAAACTGTAGCTAATCACAAGCTGGGGAGGGTTACTGACAGAAACAGATGTTTTTTACCTATTTTGCAATGCATGGTGGTTTTGGAAAAGAGTTTAATTCCTTCTGGCTTCTAGTACAACTCTAGCTTTCCTGCCTAGCCGTGCTTCATACATTTCATTTTTGCAGTCACTCGTTTAAACACGTCTGCCAATTGTGGTGTGCCTGCCAGTATGACTGTCTGCTCTTAGCAGGCAGAAAGGTGTACCATAAAGTGCTGTGAATAAAGTCAAGGAAGGGAAAGGCTTTCTTTGCTTTCCATTATCTCTCAAAGGGATGAATGATAATAGCTAGGGGGAATGCCTGTACTGACACATTTTTAACAATGCGAACAAAGTGTCACCTCATTTCACCAAGTGAAATGACCACATAGTTATCTAGTCATGTTCAAAAAATGGATGAATTATTATTTCTGAATTATTATGGCTGCTGTTTATTGCTCTGTTTCCTCCATGTACCTGTCTTCATGCCACCTCCCATTTTCCTCTTTTTTTTTTCTTCAACTTTTCTGTAAACTTTTTATTCATGTTTGTCATAATTTTTCTTCTGCATTTCCTGTTTGGGCATTTTCCTTTGGGTTTCTTTTGAACTTTTCCCTTCTTAGTTCCCTCCATCCAGTCACTTTAATTTTCTCTGTTTGACTCTCTTTTATGAATTATGACTAAGTTCTCTTTTCACTGGTCTCTCTTCTCTGTTTTTTATTCTGAGTGACCAGAGGGAGTTCATAAATCCTTTAATGCATATATTTTTCTGTACTGATTCACATTGCTCCCCTTATATAGCCTTTCCTTTATCAAATCATTCATCTCACACCTCAGTTTTCTTTATTCCTTCTCCATGAGTGATATCTTTTTGCCTCATATTTCCAATGCATATTTGTGTTGAGGAATACCATCTTTCTGCACCGTTGCAATTTCTTCTCACACGTTCTTCCTTTCTGATGTGTGTTTTCATACCCTGCATTTCCCCTTTTCTCTCTTTCTCCAGCCACCTTCTCCTCCATCAGTCTTGGTCCTCTTCTCCAGCAGTACCTGCGTTGCCTCAAGATCGCAGACTGCTCAGTTGCTCTCATTTATTACACATCAGTCCTCTCTCCTGGCACTTTTTATCTTCCTGCCACTCTTACCAATGACAATAAATTTGGTTTCTGAGACCTCCCTCCACAGTTCCCCAAGATCAGTAGAGGTAGGTTTTAACGTAAGATTGCTGTTCAGAAGTAGTCTTATTTCATCCACTCTGCCTTCCTGAAGGCCCCAAAAGGACAAAATTTTGGAATGTGCTTTGTGAAACAGACGTTTCGGGGTGTTCAGAAGGTTGGGAAAGCATGTGGGAGAAGAACACTCTTTATAACTTTAACTGTTTCTGCTGGAGGGGGCTAATTAGGCAAAGTCATAGAAGTTGCCAAAATGTAGACAACAGAGGAAGGAAAGGTATTGTTTTGTAAATCTGCTTTTGTAGTTAATTTGTATGACAGAATATGGTCTTGGTTTTCGTTATCTAACACTTCAGCACTGGCTTCTCTTTGGGCTCCGTGTGCGTTTAAGAGACACACACAACAGTAGCTAGAAACATATCTGAATATTTGTACTACTCTTTCAGAGTGGAGAATTTGTCTCCCTCTTTTTATGCTCTGCAGTCTTTACATGGGACTTCATATAGGACTAAGTAATTCCAATGAGAGCAAATGAAATCCTGTTATGTTACTCATTCTGAAATAACTGAATTTGTCCCCCTGAGAAGGCTCCCAGCTGTTCGCCTTCATGATGCTCCTGTTCCCATCATGACACTGCAGCAGCTCTGGGACATGAGTGTCATTCTGTCAGCATAGTAGGCCTTTAGATCAACATAAGATTAATCTTACCGCAAAAATCTTTGACTATGTCAGCCCTGGCTCTGTGTCTAGCTCTGTCTTTCTCAGAAGACTCTAACTTACTCTCTTAGCAGTTGCATTTGAACTATGTTTTGTGTCAATGTGGGATAAAGAAACAAGAGGCCTGCATGTAATTTGGATTTTTCTAAGTATCTCATTTCAATCTAATGTACTGTTGTGCAATTAAGCCAGTAAGTCTATATGACCAGCCCATTTCAGGACTTGGTCTGCTATCTTTAGTCAGTGACAAATTCTGGTTTCCATTGCTTGTTCAGAGATGATAACAGTGTGATTTACAGGTATAAGTAACAAATGAGATCAATTAAAAAGACTAAGAGTGGCACCTGTCTAAGTGTAGGGTTGCACTAAATGATTCCCACATCTTTGTTTCCTGTACGACCCTGCATTTGCAGCCTCTCCTCAGGAAGGTTAACAATGGGAGAGTTGTTTCTTAATGTTCATGAACCAAGAAAGCAGGCCTTATCCCGCGGTCCAGGGATATGATTATTATCTCTGAGTGAAAACAACAGCCGTATTTTTCAGCTCCATGTGTACAAATGATCCCTGTGTTTCATATAGTTTTTGACTACAGCATCTTGGATTGCCCAATTTGTTACAAGTCCGGACTGTGAGCTGCCTTTGTACAGCTGAGCTGAACGCACAGTCAGGTACATGTCCCTCTTTGTTTGTGTACAATTCTCAGCATTTTGTATTCTTAAAGGTATTTCTAAAATATTTAAAAGTTATCTCAGTCTTAAGAAATTTTCAAATAATCTGACTTTTTTTTTAAATAGTGGCAGGGAAAGTATGCAATTTTAAAATTAACGGAACCAGTTTTGTGGTTATTTCCATTCCTTCTATCTCTATTATTGTCTAATGAAACTTAACGATCATATTATGACAGGTCATATTAATACAGAAACTCCTTAAAGACTGTGCTTAACATGAATGATGAAATCTCTATTTTTATTATTCTAGTTAAAAGCTTAAAGGTATATCTACAATTTATTAGAGTATGTACTTTTTTGGACACTGGAGCCTTAATCCAGTTGACTAGTAAATATTTGTTATGCAACACTCTGCCAAAGGAAAATCATGTCTGGAAGTCAAGAAAATAGGCTTTTTATGACAGCTCCAAGAAGAGTTATCAGGGCATCCAAGAGGTCCAAGAGGTGAAAGGGTTGTGGGCTACTCAATTTCCTTGCTCCCTATTTCTTTTTTAATAACAGCTTCTCCAGTGTTGCATAGTGGCAGCAGTTCCCTTCGTGTATTGGCCTTGGAGTTCAAGGAAAAGGATAATAGTGTTTCTTCTCTCAGTATGTATATTCAAGGTCTTGAGGGCTAGTGCTTCCTCCCAAGTCACAAGTATTCAGTTCAGACTGTTTCTCCTCTACCTTCCAGATACATCTGGCTCCTCTGAGGCACAGTCAGAAGCTTATACTTCGGCTAGCATAGTCTCTCCCATATTAATGCAACATCATCTCTTTAGAATGGAAATTCCAAGTGAAGAACCCAACACTTGATCTCAGAAATGAGTCCCTACAATGTCTAAAAGAGAAATTTCAGGTTTTGTGCTGTTGGGTTACTATTTAGATTTAAAGTGGTAAGTACCATCTGTGGCCCTAGAGCTCTTCAATCTAGGTCACCAGTTAAATTTAGGCTAGATTGGTGACTACTGAAAAATACTTAAGCTAACACTGTTTAGATTACTATCTTCAAGGAAATGCACTCTGAATTAATACTGGAGGATTAATATTCCTGTCATAACCCTCCTGAGAACAATCCTTAAAAAAAACAACTTGTCACCCTCTTTGAACAGGTTGAATTAAATCCAAGAACTAAGTGATGTGAATTGCCTTTGTATTCCTGGAGCTATTCCCTGTAAGTAATGGTGATCACGTATATTAGCAAAGCAGCCCGGGGAAATGGCCGTACTGATGCCCATAGTGCACTTGTACAGGGAATAGAGAAGTTTTTTAGTAAAGGTCTGTCAGTCTATTCATGCTGATGAGTTTTCATAATCATTTACTCACTCACTGTATTTTGCACCGGTTTGTGTATACCATTTGTACTGCAGTTGTAATCCCATGCTTATTTGCACCCTGCAGACTCATGTGCAAAACCATGTGTATTATTACTATGAAACAGGCCTGATCCACAAAAAAACATTACAAATATGTGATAAGAAGCAAAATGAGAACAAGCAATTGGATATACTATGATCAAATATTAGTGTCTCCTGTTCTTCCTCAAAGGGTTCAATATTTAGTCACTGTTTCTCTAAGAGTGCTGGAAATATCCTCTCCTGGAGGATCAAATTCTGAAGAGGAGTGCAAAACATTATCCATTGCCACCCAGTCTTCCAGATTTCCAGAAAGATATCTAACATGCCCCAATGTTTTCAATGATACAGACACCTCCTGGGAGCTAGGACTGAAGGTTAATAGTTCATTTGGTATCTCATACTGAGGGAACATTTTATATCACTCAGTTGGGACTGGGTTTTAACCAGAAACCTTGACATGAAAGTTGCCAAAACCCATTAGTAATACTCTGTGGTGTCCCAGCACCTAGGTTTCAAACTTTTTATGAATATCACCAATTTAAAATGCTTTTTATGCTCAGGTCTATGGAATTCCTATATTTACATATTCTCTTTTAATTTAATGAGCTGACAGCAGATATTCCTTGTCCTAAAGAATTACAGATGTTTTAATTAAAGTATTCAGCTAAAATTCTCCAAAATAAATTGAATTGCTGAGTATGGCCATGCTCAATGACTATACATAGCTGGCCTCTCACAGAATTGCTGTAAGTTGCTCTATAAGGTATTCTTTAGCTATCATTCAGTGAATGTTATTATTATCATTTGCTGAATTATTTAAAGCTGTCTTCAGGCAGACTTAAATTACTGTATTTATTTCTTAAATAGAAGCTATTTATTGCACTTTGCTCTTTCTGTAGCTCACCTGCTTTTCCATGTTGCATCAACATCCTTCCAAGAGACGCTTATTCTCCTCACCCCATTACAGCAGCTTTTCTAAAGTAAATCTCCAATTATAGAGGAGATTTCTTGGCAGTACATGCTATAGACACATGAACCTTTTAAACAGGTTGAGCATTATAATAAACTGAGTTATGATAAGTTTCAAAAGGAGGCCAGTAATATGAAAACAAAACAAAACAAAACCAAACCAAACCCAAAACCGGCTGTTGTTAATGCAATAAGGGCTGGCTGGGTAGAGGTTTACTTGGAAAGGTGGATTTATTGTGGGAGAAGGGCCTCGGCAGGGAGAAGGCTGGTCTCTCCCTGGATTAGTGCTGTGTGGTGGTCCAGGAGTGGGGCTGCACCGCTGGCCAGAGCTTGTCCTGCCAACCCATCCTGCGGCTACCTCTGGCCCCAGGCGGCTGAGCAAACACACAAAACAGAGGCCAGCCCTGCCCCAGGGAGGCCACTGCCTAAGCAAAGCAAAATTGCTATATCTTGAAGCATGAAAAAGCAGCCCTTTCTGAGAGGAAACCTCAAATGTTCATTTAATGACTTTAAACTCAAAGAGGGCAGATTTAGGTTAGATATTAGGAAGAAATTCTTCACAGTGAGGGTGGTGAGGCAGTGCCACAGGTTGCCCAGAGAAGCTGTGGATGCCTCATCCCTGGAAGTGTTCAGGGTCAGGCTGGATGGGGCTCTGAGCAACCTGGTCTGGTGGAAGGTGTCCCTGCCCACGGCAGGGGCGTTGGAATGAGGCGTCTTTAAGGTCCCTTCCAACTAAATCATTCTATCATTCTACAATTGTATAATTCTATAATTTTCTTGTTTTCCACAGGGCTCACAATTAAGATTTCATACAAGTTAACGCTGATTATGAAAGGATGGAAAACACCTCTGTGCTAAGTGAGCACTGAACTCTGGCCACTTACTGTGTGAGTTAAAGCAACAGAGGCTGGCCTACCACTTCCCTTTGTGGCTCTGTTTGAATTCAGTTGATTAATGTTGAATGTGCACGTCTATTGAGGCATCGCATTTAAAAGGATTGTTTACCATAGCCTTGTAATCAACCTGCCTTAGCAGCACCCTATTACCCATGATAACAGGGCTGCTGCAATTTGGGTCTGAAAGAAAACCGCCTCAGATGGGCTCTCGGATGCTTTAGTGCTAGTATGCTGCCCTGTTATCTTCATTTGTAATTTGTTTTCAAGAACAGTGATTTACATTTCAGTTGGATTACACCTTTTAATGTATCACAAATGTAAAGTGGCTGCAGTGAAAACTCATATCTCCACTAGATTTCAAACGATGCATTTGAGGCTTCAGTGGAGAGGATTACAATTACAATTAAAATCAAAAGCTTGCTCATTCTTTTAATGATGCACGCTAACCCTTTGTATACTAAGAAGCCTATCGTGGTACTATACAATCATGATTTTTTTTAGGGATATGAAATAGCTGCATGCGTTTTGCCTTATCATCTACTACACGCAAATGCTGTTCTTCTGAAAAGGAACACATCCTGCACAGTGAGTTCAGAGGACAATTTACTCTGATAAAAAATACAGAAGGACACATAAAAAAGGAATGGGGAGGAAAAAAGCCAACCGTTTTGGTTTTTTTTTTTTTAAATGTGGAACATATTTTAGTAACAGATTTCATTTTCCTAAAGTAGCTGTTGCCAAGGTATATAGTTACGAAGACTTCTATTGAAAGCATAATGGTACTGGATGAAGTGCAAAATATTAATCAGTGGGGTATTTTTCTTTCAATGAACATTATATGAGCAAAAGAAGGCTTATTGGTCTTGTTGTTCTTTGGTTTTTGCTTTTTTTAATCCTGTAGTTTTCTCACAGCAGTAAATTTTCACAAATCTACATTTATTTACTTTCTTCAGCAATTCAGAATAATTTCCATCTAAGGCTTCTTCTGTCACTTTAGAAGGATTTGCAAATAGCAGACATTTAAGTTCTTGGGTCTTACTGTGTTATTCTTGGTCTAGGAAATGATTGAAAATTCTTATGGGGCAGACTTACTGTGAGACTAAAACTTACTCAGACCACGCATGGCAAAAATATCTGGGGGAGAACTTTCACTGCGGTGTTCAAAAGCCTCTGCTCCAAGCCAAAACTTTGCCTGGGCTCAGGCAGCCTAATGATTTACCTGTACCCTAATCCTCTCTGTTCCTAATTGCCAGGCTGGGACCACCGTCTCATCCCAAGCACATCTCCCTATCTCCTTGAGGGGTTAACCCCTGTCCCAGGGCAGAAAAGACTCAGACTCCACAACAATGGGCTGTGGACTGTCTATAGCAGGTGCTGCTTACCCTCTGCGGAGGAGCTACCAGATACCAGCCATCAGGTGGTGGCACGGTAAGGGCACAAAGTACTGTCCCCAGTGAGGGGTTGAGGAACTGGGGAAGAGAAGACAAGTGTCCTGTTAAACAGTGCGATTTCAGCAAACCAAATGAAAATGGTTTTATTTTCCTTTTTTGAGATAACTGCAAGTCCTAGAAGACACCATTTAGTAACCTTTCTCAGGCTCTGATACATAAATTTCCTGTCCCCTACGACTCAGTAGAAGTCATGGCAATGCATACTGTTTCTCGGCTGGAGATGTGAATGCACTGTAGGAAAGATGGTAAGGATCTCTTGATTACTTCGAAGCAATCTGAAAGGAGAAGTTGAAAACATTCAGGTTATTCCTTTAAAATTTCCTTAGTTTATGAAAAAGTATCTTTTACCAAAGCTAGACAGCTAAACCCACAAATAATATTTAAGATTGAATCAAATATCTGAGTCAAGTCAAAGTGGTTTTCATTTCAATCTTTTACAAAAAGATAGATTAAACTACTTTTCTAAAATTAAATATTCCTTCTGTCTTGAAAATTTAAGCTTCTAGTTTAACATTCACAGAAGTATAGGTGGGATTCCTCTCACTGAACTGAAACCTTCCAAATGTAAATGTCTAATGAAGTTAAGTCTTTGAGATTTTTTCTATATTCACTGAGAAGAGTGGGAAAGTCATGCTGACTTGAGGATTTCTCATACTTAACCTGACCAACATTTGGTGAAGAAAAGGTTCCTGCCTTAATGGTAACCCAAAATGGAGTTTGCAAACACAGCTCACACACAGCAGTCACACACTTTTTGGCAAAACATATTATCTTGATGTTTCTCTCCACCTCCTCACGTCACTTTAGTCGTCTTCTGACTAAATTAAGTCTTATTTTCTTCCAGGCAAGCCTTTCTTCTGATATAAATGGAGGTATTCAACAGCACAGGAAGGGCAAGCTAAAAACAGATATAAAACATCATCACACAGATTACCTAAGGATCATACCACATGAATGAAGACATTTGATTTTTTTTTCTTTTTCATGTAGATACTTTTAATTCTCATCACAAACAGCATAAAGGAACCTTAAATCTTATGATCAAAACCCAGAGAGCATTTTACAAATGTCGTTGAGGTGTTTCAAGGGAACTGCAGTTCAAATGCCTCATGCTTTCATTCCTCTCTGTGAGACGATTTTCTGGTTGTTCTGCAATGAGGCATCAGAACCAACCACCAAAATGCGTCATGGAACAGATATCTCAGCCTGACCCCTTGGCAACAGTTCAGAGTGTTAGACAACAAAACTGTAGTTTCAAAAGTAACCAAAAGTACTTTCAAAATTAGTCTGAGCTTTAAACTAATTCTTTCTTTTTCAAGTAAGCTTTTCTCTGTTTTTCCATTTTCAGGTATTTGTATTTTAATAAGAAATCAGTTTTGCACTGATAGCCTTCATGATTTTCTTTCATTTTTAGTTTATGAAAAACCCATGTATCCATTCATAAGTAGTCTCAACAAAATGAATTTCACAATCTGTGATAATCTGTACTTGATGACCTAAACTTTCTCAATAGAGCTTAGTGAAAGAAATCATGAGGAAACAATCCCAGACAATTCAGTGGGAAATGTGACTTTGATTTCCCTGAATGCTGCCTTCACATGCCAATCTCATATGTCTTGCACCATCTTATCCAAAGTAAAAGCAAAGAATTTCTAAAGAAGTAGTCCCTGTAAATACAACTGCAGGGCTTTCCTCCCCATCACTCATTCTTCTTCACATGGGGAATATTTAGTCCTGCCCTCCTGCAATCTTGGAAAGGTCTTTCATGGATTTACCTGTGGGGATGATCATCTGCATAGAGGCCCTGTACTTCTGCTTCTTAGCCACCACCCATGTCCCAACAACCTGACTTGACTTGGGCCAAAATGATTTTCCCTATGAACATTCTCTCCATCAGGGTAGGGAAGTTCTTGGAGGAGCTGAGATGATGACAGAAAATGCAGTTCTATCATTCATGTATTCATTTCTAAGTCTTATTGCACTCTTGACACTGAAACCCAGGGAAATGAGAGGTATTCAGTACAATTTTGTGAATAATGAATATTTTCACTTACTGGTGGTCCTGAAAAAGTGTTAAAAAGGTAGAAAAATTTCATGGCTTGGGTGATCTCAGAGGGGGGTTTTCTTGGAAACCAAATAAAAGTTGCACTGAATATCACAGTTTGAACTGAAATAACAGTATTTTGCTTCATTTTTCAATATCTTTTAGAGATATTTCAGAAAACGCTCACTTTCAATTAAAAAACACATTTTATAAATATGATAATAATTGCCCTATTTGGAGGATTTATCATTATTATTTCAGCAATGACGGTGAAGTGAAGATGTTTGGTACATGTCAACCTATCTGACTCCATATTTCATCAGTAGACAAAGGTTTCACACAAGATTTTTCACACAAAATTTTAATCCATTTCAAATAACCAGCAATCCCTTGACAGACTATTTCTAAAATTGTCATCAGTCATTGTCCCTATGATTCAAAAGCTACTCTGTTTAGATTGCCCCATTTCAGGCAAAAAATAGTACCCATGTTGCTCCAAATGAGAAAAGGTCATATTCCTAATGGAATGGAATATAAATCCAATATGATTTTCATGTTACACATTACATCATTAGCTACAGATTTATAGGGAGAGAGCTAATATATTGAAGATTGAGACATAGTTCTCTTTCTCAAATGTACCTAATTTTTGAAGTTAGACAGCACTGAATTTCTTCTTATAAGAATATCTAACGTATTTTTCTTTTATTGGCTCCTTCCTTTAAGCAAAGACTGCAGAACTGATGAATATTTCATGGGTAGAAAAACACCTACGATACAGGGTTTTACCTACAAAATCTTTGGGGAAAGGGAGAAAATGGCAGGAAGGCGCTCTAAGGACAATTCTTTTAAGAAGTCTTTGGAAAAGGGTCTCCATTTCATTTTCCACATCAATAACACCTCCTTCACCCCTTAATACTTTCTTCCTTTCATTTTATTCCATAATAGTGTTCAGTCATTTTTGTACTTCTCTTTGTATTAAAGAGTCTCTCCCGAGCTGGCTAAAGCATTTTAAAGCTAAAAATTTAAATAGAAAATTCTGTACTGAAAAAAAAAAAAAAAGGACATCCAAATATAGTGGCTGTAAATTTGTACAAATCTGTTACACAGGAATAAGAATTGGAAAAAATAATCAAATGTACATTTTAAATGGATTTCTTCAATTCTTCTACTGTTCAATTCTAACGGATCTGGATTTCAAAAACTCATCTACACTCAGAAGTGGCAAGACTGACAAAAATACTTTATTTCACTAAAGACTATCCCCTTCCAGACATTAGATGGACTTTCATGACCAAAAGATTAAGAACTCTTTTCTGACTAGTAAACTCTAATAGGCAACAACAATAAAAAAAAAAAAAAAAGGAAATTATAACCAATAAAACCTGTTTCAAGGAAAAGTGAGAATATAAAACACTCTGTAAAGTCCCCTAAGAGCTCTTGTTCTTATATAGAAGTTTCTTAGGTAGTATGATGATTAGAAAAAACATAAAACCAGAGAAATTGAGAAAGATTGAGAAAAAAACCCAAATCTAATCTCCCTATCTATAAGTGGTTTCATCTAGTCTTTCTTTGAATCCATGCTTTGTCATTCTGATCTCAGGCTTGTATGGCACATGGTGGAAAGTAGCGGACTGGCTTGTCAGACACTGAGAATGAAAGTCCAATACTCAAATTACAAATTTATACTTACAACAAAAAAAAAGCTAGTGCATGGCAACACTTCTAAGCTTTTTACTGGATGGAATAAAAGCCTAGAAAAAATCTATGAGGCTTAACTTAATGTTTCTCATCTAATCTAAGCCTATACATTAGATGTTTAAATACCTAAACATTAGATGGCTAGACTAAGCTCCCTTTCTTCTCTGCTTCTTAAAGCAACCATTATATATTAGATTTTCTAGACTGTCAGTCATTTTTGCTGCTTTCTTCACCTTTTCTCCTCTTTCTTAAGTGGAAACTACATATTGGAGTCAGTATTTCTGATATTTAATCTACAACTGGGAAGAACTGTACTAAATTCCTCTGCTTTCACTTCTTAGGTTTGTGTTAGTCTTGTCAGACTTCATATTTAGCTGGTCCTCAACCTTGTCAACTATGTCCTCTGTCAATGCACCAGGTTTTGGTGTGGTTTTTTTCTTTTTCAAAAAAAGACTTCCTCATCCTGAAAACATGACCTACCTTTTTGTTTTCCCAAATGTGCAACCTTTCCTTTAACTGAAAAGCACTAATGCTGTGTAAGTGAGCCTGCCTGATTGTACAATGCAGATCACCTGCTAGAATTTCTCTTTAACATGCCACAGCTGCTTGGATTATCTGCAGACTTCACCCAGCAAGTCCTTTTTATTTATTTCCAGATAACTAGTAAAGATACTGAATGGGCCTGGGTCAAGGATAGTCCTGTTGCAGCTCCTTTCAGGATTTGAATTACCGGATGATTTATTTTCCATCTACAATGACTTTTTCTGATCTCTCACTTGGTAAGTGTTTGATGAATTTACTTTGTATAGTGCACAAAGGCAAATATTTTAGGGAGGTCTATTTTGAAAATGCAATAATGTTGGTCAAGTAAGATTGAAATCGTATCAGACAGTTGTATCAAATTTATGTGACATGACCTTTTTCATACAAAGCCACTTTGACTCTCATTAGTTAGGCTACTACCTTTTACCTCTTTCCTAATTGCATCTCTGTCTATCCTGTTCATGGCTTAGCTTGCGATCAGTTGGCCTAAATGACATTTGTAGTGATTTAGATTGTTCTGCTTAATTTTTTAATGTACTGACGCAACACTCCTGTTGTGCTATACCCCTCTGAATCTCCTCCACCATTCTAAATTGCTTTCAATACCGGTATTTTAGAAAATATCTTAGCTAGTATTTCTCAATATAGTTTATATGGATGAATAAATTTGAGCATGCCTTTTTCATCTGATAGGGATTTTATTTCTGAAAACTTTTCTTTTCTGAAAACGCATTTTTAAACACAGTTTCAAAAGCTGTGTACTTACAGGAGGGCAGTTGCCATTTATATCTGCAGCAGAAATGTTTGAAACTTTGGAAATGGCTTTGTCTTGTACTTTCTTTTTCTTTTTTTAATGGATATTAAGGACAAAAACCTAAATAAGTTGCACATTAAGGTTAGCTTTTTAAGCTTTTAAAAACCAGGATACGAAAAAGGTTACCTTCTTAGTGCAGTCTTTTATATTCCTACTTTTCTTTGTAAGTATATGTCTTATCTTATATTTTACCACACTTAAAGGTAAGACTTAAAATACACAGTATGGCTGAGATAATGTTACTACAGGAAATGTTATTTCCTGACTTTCAAGTGCCTGAAATCATTGTCTTCCCAACACATTTTCTTTATGTATTCAGTTGCACTCTCATTTGTTCATTTTTGTATGTGAGCACCCAGTAATGTTTGATTGGACATAAACAGCAAGGGGTACCCGCTTAAGCGAAGAGTCAGGAAGTTACTTTGACTTTTGGAGGTACCAATTCCGTACCAGGGTTTATTTATGTTTCATCATCTAAGGAATGTCCTCTCTTCAGAGGCTCATGTTTTCATGCTAAATAAAGGTGACCTAGCCTTTTTTTTTTTTTTTTTCTGCTGCCATCTGTCTGCTGAATGTCACTCAGAATGATGATGTAAGAATATTACTGCATTTTCAATTCCAGTTGGTCTTTTGTGAGGTTTCATTCTTGCACAACCTTTTGCTGTAAGGAGTTAAGTAGATACAAATGACTGTACTCAAGTGTATGTAGAGACAGTAAAAAAAATACGTGGATAAATGTCACTGTTTAAGGCTGGACCAGGATAATACACCAGAGCGACTTCAGTACTGGGGCTGGAGCACTGGCGCCATGAGGAATCATAGAACAGCCCAGGTTGGAAGGGACCTCAAAAGATCATCTGGTCCAACCTTTTGTGGGAAAAATGAGAGGCTGTGGGAGCTGAGCTTGGCTGGCCTGGAGAAGAGACAGCTGTGAAGGGACTTCATTACTGTCTTCAACTATCAAAATAGAGAGAAGAGATCCAGAGTCTTCTACTAGCACAGCTAAAGGAAGAGAGGCAAAGGACACATGCTATAGAAAGGAAGTTTCCCACTGGGTATAAGGAAAAACCTTTTCCAAGGAGTGTGGTGGAAAAGACACATCTTTACAGATATTCACAACCCAGCTGATAAGGCCCTATCAACCTGCTCTACCTTTGAAATCACCACTGTTTTGAGTAGGGTGCTGGACCAGATAACCTACAAGGATCCCTTTCAATCTGCGTTATTCTGTGGTTCCAGGGCTGTTTGTAACCCAATGGAGACCCGGACGGTTTGAAAGATCAGTCTGTTCTGCTGAAAGGAGCTCGCCCTTGGGATAGACCACGCGCAGGCTATAAGTTATATTTCAGTTCAGGATCAGAGTGCAGGGTAGGTGAGGAGAAGGCCTGATGCTGGATCCTTTGCAAAAGCAGGAGGCTGACTCTTTCTGAAACAAACCTCTTATGCCATTATCCTGTTTCTTCCTCCTGCTTATGACCCTCAACTTGTCTTTCACTTTATGTTATACATCAGTTCTGAGTATACTTTTGTCTCGATTCCTTCTGTAGATCAATCAGCTCTTCAATATCTCTAGGACTGCTCACATGAGCAAAATTTTTAGGACATGATTGAGTTTTTTCAGGATTTCTGCTGGCCTAAATCCAAAATGTCTTTACATCAGCAATTACATTTTCATTTGTATCTGTACCTTGCCAAGTAAATGGAACCCTCATCCTGACTGTGATATTTCACTGAATATGCAAAATAAATGATAGGCATTAATACTAATGATCCTTTTGTCTCATACACTTAGACTTTACATCCACTACACAGCCACCTCACTTAATTTTCAAGATGACAACGATGTTGGCACTTGATTTACTTTTAGCTGAATTTGATAATGCTCAATTAGCCTTTTGCTCTAATTAATTTTTGGTGCTCATCACTATTGCCCCCTAATTTACCATGAGTGCTTAAGAGAAAGTAGTAAGGAGTAGGCATACCCTAATGGCTTTTTTCATTCTGCAGCCTCTAGATCATTTGAATCTAAAGGACAAGGCAAGGTTTGCCTCCAGAAGCCTTTAGAGACTGCCTCCTTCCATGCAGAGGAGGGAAGTAACCACAGATCAAGGCAGAAATCACACGAAACATTGGGCCACACTGTTTCTGGTCATCACCAGAACTACTAATTTTCCAAGCACTGCAAATGCCGGTTTTCTCAGTAAAGTAGTTGTTTAGAAAGCCATAATAGCACTCTCTTGCTCTGAATGCTGTTACCCTGCATATTTTACACTACCATACAAAATACCATTTTTATTTCATTTTCCCTCCAAAATATGTGTGAAGGTATGTCTGCCTAGTTCTAAACCAAGGTCTGGATGCAGGGTTTTTTGCTTTAGTTTTTTTATAAACTGCCAGTGGTGTAAGAAACAGAATAGCTTAAATGTCAGACTTAAGACAGACTTGTAGAAGTTAGAAATAATCTCTCTTGATCAATAAAATCACTAAATTAGGTTTGATATATCTCAGACATATATTAATATAAAATAACTTTTATTGTCACTTCTTTAACAATTAAAAGTGTGTAAATCCCAGAAAAAGAAAATAACAGAATTTACTAACTTTAATATACATTTTAATCTATTTTCTTTGCTCTAATTAAATATGAGGTATCAAGATGCTGCCTTTATTTACTCATTTTTAGTTTTAATGTTAGTTCTCTTCCTTTATACCATTAGTACACTTCTGAAATTTGTACTTAATAGAAACATAAAGATTTTTATTTTGAACACTAGGTTTTGAAATATTCATTATTGACCTGCTGGCTAATTCTAATTCTTTTTATATTTATATAATCTGAAAAGTTTTGCTCCTTCTAATTAATGTATATATTTATTATTAATAATTAAGACCCAATTTGCCTGTTACTTTTCTTCTTAATGAAGACAAATTATTTTCATTTATTATAATATTTGAAAAATTTATTTTACCTAATATCTATTGTATTTTAATAAACATTTTTCCTCAAAAAAGCAGCTCAGCCAGATATTGATACTGTCTGCCTGCACAGTCTAGTCCATTAGAATACACAGTTTGTGACTGCTCAAGCACCAAAATAGATAACTTTATATCTACAGAGAAAATCAGTCATCTGTACCATCAGAAATAGCTGCCTGCTGTTGCTTAACCAGGTTTCACACCCCGTGTGACTGTGGTCACAATCTGCCTCCTGAAAAAGAAAGATGCCTACTAAATCCATATTTTTTCTTGTGTATTTAAACATAAATCAAGATCAATGTCTGGAGACCTCTTTCCATCTGCCTGGGAATAAATCTCTGCATTTCTTGAAGAACTGCCATCAAAAAGCAAGAGAAGCTCTAGATACTGGAAGGTGAATTACTCTGAGTTCAAGTGGATAAGAAGGTAAATTTCTTTAACAATGAGATGAATTTATCATTGGAACAAGTTACAAAGTATGTGGTGGATTTTGCTGTACTTGACAGCTTTCGATTAAGTCTGATTGTTTCCGAAAATATATAACGTACTTTAAGAAGATCATAGAATCACAGAACAGTTTGGGTTGGAAGGGATCTTAAAGACCATCTGGCTCCAACCCCCTGCCATGGGCAGGGACACCTCCCACCAGACCAGGTTGCTCAAAGCCTCATCCAACCTGACCTTGAACACTTCCAGGGATGGGGCAGCCACAGCTTCTCTGGGAAACCTGTTCCAGTGCCTCACCACTCTGACAGTAAAGAATGTCTTTCTTATGCCTAATCTAAATCTACCCTATTTAAGTTTAAAACCATTACCCTTTGTCTTAGCGCTACAAGTCTCTCTCCATTTTTCTTATAAGCCTCCTGCAAGTATTGCAACCCACAACAAGGTGCCCCCAGAGCCTTCTCTTCTCCAGGCTGGACAACCCCAACTCTCACAGCCTATCTTCACAGTAGAGGTGTTGCAGCCCTCTGATGTTTTTTTGTGGCCTTCCTCTGGACCCGCTCCAAGAGGACCGTGTTTTTGTTCTACTGAGGATCCCAGAGCTGAACGCAGTACTCCAGGCGGAGCAGAGTAGAGGGGCAGAATCCCCTCCCTCGGCCTGCTGGCCACGCTGATTTTTACGCAACCCAGGATACGACTGGCTTTCTGGGCTGCAAGTGCACGTTTCTGGCTCGTGTCCAATTTTTCATCTACCAGTACCCCCAAGTGCTTCTCTGCAGGGCTACTCTCAAATAATACGTCACCCAGTCTGTACTGACGCTGGTGATTGCCCTGACCCATGTGCAGGATCCTGCATTTGGCCTTGTTGAACTTCATGAGGTTCACCTTGGCCCACTCCTCAAGCCTGCCCACTGAATGGCATCCCTTCCCTTAAGCGTATTAGTCACACCAATCAGCTTGGTATCATCCGCAAACTTGTTGGGGGTACACTCAATCCCACCGTCTATGTCATTAATAAAGATATTGAACAACACCAGTCCCAGTACAGACTCTTGAGGGACACCGCTTGTTACTGATCTCCATTTGGACACTGAGCCGTTGACTGCAACTCTTTGGATGCAGTCATCCAGCCAATTCCTTATCCATCAAATAGTCCATCCATCAAACCCATATCTCTCCACCTTAGTGACAAGGATGTTGTGTGGGACTATGTCAAAGGCCTTACAGAATTCAAGACAGATGACATCAGTTGCTCTTCCCTTATCCACCAATGCAGTCACTCCATCACAGAAGGCCACCGGATTAGTCAGGCACAATTTGCCATCTCTGAAGCCATGTTGGCTGTCTCTGATGACCTCCTTGCCATCCATAGGCCATGACATAGCTTCCAGGAGGATCCATTCCATGATCTTACCAGGCACAGGAGTGAGACTGACTTGTGGGTAGTTTGCAGGGTTCTCCTTTTTACCCTTTTAAAAAAATGGGTGTGATGTTTCCCTTTGTCCAGTCACTGAGGACTTCACCTGGCTGCCATGACTTTCAAATGCTGTGGAAAGCAGCTTAGTGTCTACATCTGCCAGTTCCTTTGGGAGCCTGGGATGCATCTCATCGGGGTCCATGGACTTGTGTATGTTTAGATGTCTCAGATGGTCACAAACCTGATCTTTTCCTTTGATGGATGGGACTTCATTCCCCTAGTCCCTCTGCCTTGAGATTCAGGGACTTGAGAGATGTGGGAAGAGCAATTGTCAGTGAAAACTGAGGCAAAAAAGGTGTTGAGTACCTCAGTCTTCTCCATGTCACTTGCCACCAGACCCCCTGTCTCATTTACCAGAAGGGTACAATTTCTTTTGTTCTCCTTTTCTCACTAACATACTTGTAAAAGCCCTTCTTATTATTCTTCATATCCCCTGCCAAATTTGTGCCTTAGCTTTCCTGATCCCATTTCTACACTCCTAGGCAATATCCCTATATTCTTCCCAAGATGCCTGTCCCTGCTTCTACTGTGTATGCAGTTCCCTCTTTTGTTTCAGGTTGACCAGGAGGAACTTACTCAGGCATGCTGGTGTCCTGACTTCCCTGCCTGATTTCTTGCAAATGGGAATTGAGAGCTCTTGTACTCTAAGAAAAATATCTTTAAATAGCTGCCAGCTGTCTTCTGCTCCTTTATTCCTGAGGGCAGTTTTCTGGGGTGTCCCAGCCTCTAGTCCCTTAAACAACTTAAAGTTTGCTCTCGTAAGGTGTAAGGTCTTGACTATACTTTTTGCCTGGCCTATATCCCTTGAGATCATGAATTCTACCAGGGCATGATCACTGCAGCCCAGGCTACCATCATTATACATATGCATATATGTATAATTTATAGTTTTACAATGAAATACACATGATTATCCTTGATCCATTTGTTGGTTGAGTCCCTGGCACCTTGTAGTAACAAAATAATCTTTTAAATAAATTGTATTATTTGGACCGAGTTTCCCTTCTACATCTATGAATTATTAGCAATATAGTTCAATTTTCTAAGATTTACTAACTTTTTTTTTCAGACCATTTTCTATGACTGCATTGTTTTTTAGACTGGAAACTGTTTAGGAGAAACTAGCTGTGTGTGTTGAACATAACATTGTAAATTAAAACACAGTAAATTACAAATTACAGTTGACTGGACAACCAAATCACATTGTGTTGTTTCTATCACTAGTACGGGTTAACGTGATGCAGGTATCTGTATTTCTAAACAGCAAATAAGCTCTGTGCAAGGCTTCTGTAACCACTGTCTAATATTTACCAGTTCCAGATGTCCTGACCTCTCCTTTAAGTTCCTCTAATTTGGTGAGCAACAGGTCTAGTAACACATCTCATCTAGTTGGGCTTTTCATCACCTGGATTAGGAAGTTATCCTCAATGCACTCCAAGGGTCTCCCAGGCTGCTTGCAGCTTGCTGTGGCACTTTTCCAGCAGATATCAGATATTGGACCTAGCACAAAATCATGATGTTAAATTCTGTAGCATGCCACATAAGTTAAAGAAAATTTTCACATTATTCTCTCTTAAACCCAAAAATATGAACACCTCTTAACCATATATTCTCAGCTATTCCAGTTTAGTACCTGATATTCAAATTGCAGTAACACTAATCATATTTACACAAGATGGCAAAGGTCAGGAGAGGAGACGTATAATCAACAGATGTTCAACTGCTTCTGTAAAAACAGTCAAAAATAATTACTTGTATAGTCAACAACCCTTCCAGAACTGAGGAAATATATCATCTTTCAGTGACTTTGGCAATAGTCACCATGAGTCCAGAAAGTCTTAATGTGTCTGTGACAACATCAGCTCCAGCATGAATTAGGTTATTAGCCTCCTTAATTTGTACCATTATCAACTGTTTATAATGCCTGTGTCTTTTATGATGGTTGATTAAAAAATATTTTTAATAAACATTTTGCAGTTTAATCACAGGAAACCCAACTGCTGTTGTCTTATCTCACATTTTGTTGTGGAAAATTATATAATTCATCACTTCAATGAATTACACCTGAATTATAGTACTGAATTACTCTACCAGAATGATATACTTCACCTTCAACATCCTTTTCTACGTGTCCATCAGCATCACTGTGTCTGGAAGCATACATGCAAGACATTTACCTCCCTGTGTATCCATGTGCAGGTCATGACTCCACAAACGTGAACATCAACTCTTTCCGACTGGCCTGTCCATGTGGTTTAGAACAATTCCAAACCAGAGACTTCAAGTGCTGAGATGTTTGACTCACTGAAATATAAACATCTCTGCTGGAAATAAGTTAATAGTAAAATAATATAATCATTAGCTTAGTAAGATTACTAAAAATGTTGTCAGGGAATGTTCTTGTTCCTAAAGGAAATGCAGTATTTGCGTGTATATCCCTTGTTAAAAATGTATAGTCTCTTGAGAGAGAAGCTGGTCTCTGAATGAGTAATAATGACTCAAAAATAAACTTTTTCTGGGCCTTTAAGCATTTCAGTTAATAACTATCAGTATTCCAATGTAAAATTTACCACTTTGAAAGTCAGTTTAAAAGGAAGCTTCTGATGTGGCCATGTAAACTTGGGTTTTGGGGTTTTTTTCCTTTTAAATTCTTCTTCCTTCTGGATTCTGGAGGAAAAGCATTGCCTTCTAATAAGTGCTGTGGAGGTTAATAATATATTCAGCTTGAATAAAACAAAAAGCATAGTAACATTTGACAAATACAAGGATATAGGAGCACATTAAATGAATGCAAAGAACTGGCAGCTGAAAGGCAACAGTTGCATAATATTACCAGAGTAATGAGAAGTGTGTTACATATTAATAAATATGTGACCTTTTTATCTTGATTGTTTAAAAATCATGTTATTTTAAAAATGAATAAACAAACGCCTTGTTTATCCTTACATAAAACCATAGTTTCACTTGACGGACTATGTAGAATGATTTCTGTATTGGTAAAGTGGAATGCTGCTGTACAGGTCATTGTAGAATTTATCACACCGATCTGTTTCTCTCATTATTTTAGAAAACTGCACATCAGGACAATCATCTTCTAAGCTAAAGCCTAAACTGGAACAAGGGTATGGAAGCATATTCATTTATACATAATGAAATTTTAAATTCCTAAAAGACAAATATAATTAAAATTAAAGAAGAAATGAAAAAGAAAAGCTGTACAAGTAAGATTGCATTTAAGATTGTTATATACTTTAATGAGACACAGTTTCTTATTTAAAGTTGTAAAGATTTGATTAATGTTTTATTATCCCTATCATTAATAACCATAGCTGCAACTTCAGAGGATTCGTATTTAAAAAAAAAACAGGCAGTATTTGAAATTGCGAAATAAAAAAAAAGTGGTCTACAACCTCTCCGTTTCATTTCTATTATTAATTATTTATCGGATGCTAAAGCCTCTGGGCCCATTCAATACAAGTAATTTATATTATAAAATAAGTGCTGACGGTCGGTTAACCTAATATGACCTAAATGACTCAGGTTATTATGAGATAATTTATCAACTTTCCAGCAAGACCTGAATTGTTTCAGGAATCCACAGCTCAAATCCTTGAGTCCTGCTGTGTCTTGCAGAGATGAAACCCTGAGCTGCCCAGGAGTCCCATGCAGAAAGAAGTGAGCTTACTGCCAAGTTAGCCTGACAAGTTACATGGAGAGCTTTCCCAGTAAATCTGGCAAATTCTGTTTATCAAGGAAAATGTAGAAACCCTAGCCGAATCCATCAATAAATGTGCCTTAGGTTTCTTTGTCCCCAGTCTCTCATTTGCCAAACTGAGAGACAAAACCATGTCCCCCTAGTTGCACGTTTCTCTTGCAATAACTACCCTGTAAAGCATCAGAGTTTCTGGTTTTTGTAAAGGATATAATTTAAACAGCCACAATGGTAAATACAACAGGCAGAAGTACAGTATATCATTAATCTTTCCAGAGTCTTAAATAGCTATTACAACTAACCTAAACAAACTGATCTCTCTTCTCCCACAAGCTTGGTTACTTGAATAGGAGAGGAGGGAAATGGCCTCCCTTTCCTCATACTAATCATTTAGCAAGATGAGGGTTTTTTTCCTACAGACCAGCAATCAGATACCTCAACTCAAAGTAAAAGCATGATTGAAGAACGCAGATCTTGGGAAACATCATGCTGTGATAAAGCAAAAGGCATATGGGATGTGTAACATTTAGGGATAAACAGTCCACATGTAAACCATGGTGATAATCTTCTTTCTTCCCCCCCCCCTCCCCATTTCTTATTATTTCTATTGCTACTGCTACCATTTGCATTCCAGTAGCTCCTACTGGCTCCAGCTAAAGTTGAACCCCCCTTGTAACAGACAGCCTGCTGACCCAGCTACTATCCTGTAACATGTTCAACTATATAAAAAAGATAAACAAAACATGCAATAATTGACATATTATTCTTCCTGGTCCATAAATGGTTAGCCAAGGCTCTGAAAAATCAAGTGACTTGCTGACGTGCACAAAGGAATTCTGTGGTAGAGACAGCAAGTCACCGCAGCCATCTCATGTTGCACGTCTGTGGTCTGAAGTCCGGGATCGTTTTTGCCTGGTTTTGGCACTTTCACCATCCATTCTCAAGGACAAAAGCTTGCTTATAGGAGAACTGAGTATCATGCAGAGAATTGATATGGTGTAAAGCCTGAGTATGATATAAAAAAATGTCTGTTTCTTTTAAAAAATTCAATAAAAAAGCCATCAGGGTTAAGTATCAAGCTATGTTCCCAGTAGCTTAGTAGGCACCCCAGATTCTAGAAATTAATGGAGGACTAGAAAAGAAAATATGAAAAATCTGCAACAATCTAAGGTAGGTATGTTAAACAATTCAGAGCGGTTTGTAGGAGACTACTGTGCTGGTTTGTTCGCCATCAGTAGTAGACGCATAAGCATCAGACCTCTTAATTTCACTGCTAACGAAACTAACAGAACTTGCATACAAGACATGAACTGAACAAGGAGAAACTTGACTGAGCTGTTATCAGAAAGGACACCTTTCCTGACTGAAATAATCGCCTAGCTAATCTACCATCGTAAATCATAGCATATTACTATTTCTTGGTCTTCGTGAAAGGTCATCTTCAAGTAACTGCGGCACTACATCATATGGTGGACTCTGGTTTTCTTTTGAACAAGTAGGCACATGTTAACATTTATCTTTTGTTTATATCTTGAGCTTAGTTTCTGTATTTGACTTCATTCTTTTCGGCATGTATTCAAATGATAGACAATGCATCATTCTTACACTGATCCATTCACGACTATTGTATTAAGAAAGCATTGTGTACTCTGAATAGGTTAATTGGTTGGTAGCTTAATCTAAGTGGGAGACTGTTGAAGACAATGAGTATTTTTTTTAACCAGTGGCGTTATACACTGAACTATTTAATTCATTTGAGTATGCATTTCTCTTTCTTTTTTTTTTCATTTCAGAATGCTATTGTATTTTGCTTTTATATGCATGGGCTTCTGTAAGAATGTTGCTATTAACTTATTAGACTAGAAATAGGTTGGACTGCTTGCTAAATGCTGCCTGTTTTCTTTCCACTGAATTCTCTGCATGCAATTTAGAATTCTGTTTCTAATAAGATTATCAAGGAAATAATGAAAACCGGTAGGATTGTTCTGCTAGCATGTTTCCTTGGTGATTAATGAACTAAATAATAATGTTTCTCTCTATGGTCAAATTCTGCCTCCAGCTGCACCAGCAAGAAGCCAGAAGTAACTCCCTTGATGCCAATCGAGCTATTCTAGATTCACTATGGTAGATTTAGTTACTGTGGTATAAATTATCAGAGAATTTGACTTCACATGTGTCAATAGTTTAAGGTTTGTTTGCGGTTTGTGGGTCCTTCTTTGAAAAAATGGTATACTGTGTAGCCTTAAAAATCACACAGCCAAGAACCTTTCTAACAGGAGCTAGGAAGTCTCACTTTAACCATAAAGCACAAAAAGAGAAGAGCAGGCCAAGAGCGATTGACTGTGAGGCAGGCTCACACATGTGAAGAACGATGAGTGATAATGGTTTCAACCCAACAGCCTCACTCCGGCTGCAGGGTTCCTTTCAAACTGATGCATGTATGCACTGGGTAATGTTTTCCAACATGAAACCTTACAGTTTACGCAGGGGCTGGGTGGAGAATCTACTGGGCAAGGTGGGAAAAAAATGGAAATTGTACACCATTCCTCTGTAAGAAAAACAGAGTATTTTTTGTCACTGGATACAGAGAGCAGATCTAGAATGAGTTCTGGGTGGCATATGTTTCAACATAGTAACTCTAACCTACACAGATCAAACAATGAAGTTTAGATAACCATGTGCCATCTGCCTGAAGCTCCATTTTCAGACTATCTATCAGGTAAGCCTGCCTAAGCTCCCCTTTGTTCCCCCAAGAAAGCTTAATGAGGAATATGCATCCATGTTCTGTTTGCCTGTTCCCTCAGGCTTGTCAACATGGAGAGTGGTTTGGTACTAACACAGGTGGGTAAGAAAGTAGATAGTTCCTGGTCCTTCAGAAAGAAGGGTGAAATCAAGTAAACAGACTGAAGTGCTATATAAGGAATGGTCCTCAAAGACCCCAAAAAGCACCCTGTGCTATTCTTCAGCATTTTTCCATAGTGAAGACAGACATTTCAAAGATATTTCCAAATAATTTTCTTTTTAGAGGTAGATAGAAGCAAACAAAAAGCATCAGTCAACCTCAACAGTCTCTTTAACCTCCTTCATTCTTTCCATTGCAATTTTGCTTCAGAAATCCAGGGCTTTTATATTTTTCTTTCCTAAAGACAGAAAGGGTAGAGGCTACCTCTTCTCTCTGTCTCCAGTATAGTTTTGGACAACCAACCATGGAAGATCAAATAGTAAAAGTCTTTCTACTAGGTGACCTATTTTTTTTCTACACCTACCTTTTGTTGCCATGTGTGGAGACAGAGGATTGACAGCATGCTTTTCTTTCTCTTAAGCATACACTCTCAGTCACGGACTTGATTAGCACATTTTTACCAATAAAATGGTCTGTAATTAGCTTTTAATAATCAGTGTGTTTTTGCTGTATCAGCATGCAATTTAGACACTTGAGGTATTTTAAAAGCTGTATTCAGGAGCTCAGTACCACCTATTACATTTGGGGCAAATAAAGCTTTTAGAATAATGTTTGGAAAAGCAGCACCCTGTAAATATAAGGTGGTGTTGCACCATATGGAGACTGGCTTTATGACATATGGTTTGAATTAACAAGTTTAAAACTGTTAGGATCAGTTTTTCTTTCACTGAAGGGAAAAAAAAGCCAAAAACCACAAGATACGTATAGTTAAATAAGCTTCAGTAGCGGATACAGGCCCAGCTTGTGACAACATGTGCTAATTCAGTTAAAATACTACTTAGGCTATACCAGTTGGTTTTGGGGTTTTTTTTAAGCAAACAGTATTGCCAGTTGCAAATGTGTTTTATTACTGTTAGTACAAGGACTATCGTCACCACCACCATCATTATGATTGTGATCCTCATTAAAATAAATGATTGGCCCTGGTTTTGTATTAAAGCTATTTGAAAAGACATGCCTGAATGACAGATGAAAACAAAGAACGGAAGTGGGTCTTCTGATCTCACCTAATTGAATCTTTGTTGGCTGAATTGATCTGAAAAAAGTTCAAAGATCTGGGATCCATATTACACAAACATTGTTTCATTTAATCAAAACACTCTTTGAAGTGCCATGCTTGCAGACCACCTGTAGCTTTGAAATCTGAAGTCATGGGAAAGCTTCCCTGATGATCCGCAGTTATGATACGCCAGAGAAAAATAAAAACAAAAAAAGGGAGACGTCCGTGAAAATCTATTTTGTATCAAGATTTCTCTTAAGCACCTTTTTATCGATGTCTATGCTAAGTCACCTGGGACAGCAAGCAAAGCACTCAGGATAAGGGAGTTCATATTTTTATCATGTGCTTTCTGCCTCGTTTCACAGCTTTAATTGTTGTTGCATTTAAAGACAGTTTCAAAGACAAAATAGCCGTGAAGTTACCCTTAGTCTCAAATAAGTGTAGCAATACTGGTGAGAACTTCCTTTCTCAGGACTCATCTTGCATTTGAGAAAGTTCAGCTCTGTACCGAAACAAGAAACAACCACGGTATACATCAAATTAGTGGCAACAGAATAAAGAAAAGACATTAAATAATCAAAATGAGACATTCTGGGCCAGAATCTCTTCCAGGCATGTAGGTTATTGGCACAAAGGAGCTACAACATAGCACCAAGGGATGCTATCTTATTAACTTCAAAAAGAAAACATTTCAGACCGTCATGTCCAGTGGGGCATTCTCCAATCCTATTCTCCTAGGAGTTTCTGTCTGGAAAACAAACATAGTGGCAACATGATTGGCATGCCCTGCTTTTCAGTAGTTATCAAGCATTATGTCTTCCCTTTGGAATCATACCTACCTGGTTTAATTTAGAGAAACTAAGGAGTTGCTAAAGACTGGCGAAAAACAGCACAGCATCACTGAATTACAAGTGGTGCATTTATAGACTGCTCTCTATAACTCAACCTGTGTTGGAAAAAGCTGAGAACCTGGGCCAATTTTTCTTCTCAATGATTCAAATCTCAGAGATGAAAAAAAAGTAAACACACTGAAAATTATGTTAGAAGAGATTAAGTTTTCTCAGCGGTAGTTTACACCTAATTTGCTGGTATTGGAACTGTGGGAATACAGTCCTGTAGACCTACCTGGAAATGGATAAACCATTTCTGTATTTTTCAGACAATTCCTAATAACATCCAGATTCCCCCCCGCCCCCCCCAATCAATTTCTTAATTCCACATGTCCATTTTCAAAATCTTATGTTCCAGTTAGAAAAAAGAGATCTTCTAAATCTGGTTAGCTTATTTAGCTACACATTGCCACTAGAATTAACCCTGTTCTTGTTTAGAATATCCTATCCTAGCGCCTGTACTGTACTGCAGCCCTCAACTGCTTAGAAGAAAAGGGACAAAAACCCAGTGTGTTGGTCTACCTGAGGGATTCACAGCACATGAATTCCTGGGAATTGAGAGCAAGGAAAGATCTGCGCTTCTCCTTTCTACGTAAATTATATATTTATTGCAACATAAACAATCGAGTCTCTTTTTGTATGTAACCTAGGTCTCTCTATATGGAACTTCTCAAAACAGGGTGCTGAGGGCAGAACTCTTAAAGTAAAATGATCAAATAATAATCCTTTTACCAATAAAAGAGAATAAAAACATACTCATTTTTGAGTGCCACTTTAGTGATAATGCATGACACAAGTCTGTGTGAACGCAAAATGTTAAGAAACGTCAGGGAAAAGTTTATACCTATGCCAACTATAATGGGAACAGCGTGTGGTCCACTGATTGTCTATCACAACACAGTTAGCAACTTTCAGATAAACCATTGACACTTTATCTCATTCTACAAAACATAGTATTATACCACAGAAGAGACTAAGGTCTATAAGGTAGAATGTATGCATGTGCTGTCACGTAATTACACACATATTGTATAAAGGCAATGTAAAAGAACAGAAATATTAAAAATATTACTTCTATTTCATACGATCATTGGGATCTTTGTCTTTCATACTCTTCTTCTAATTGTACTATAAAGCCCAGTACTTAAAATAATTTTACATGCAAACATGTATTGGATACCTACAATATGGTGACTCAAGCAAATAAGGATTCAACTTGTGCATCTGCCTAAGTAACATATGTAAAACTTGCTGGTTTTGCCATTTCAGAAGAAATGTGGCCCTTAATCTCTTGTGCTAGCATGTACACAAGAAATGTCCGCACATGGCTTTTATATATTTGTGTCCTGCATGTCACAGTCAATGTGTGTATTTTGGAGTTGTCAAGCAATGCTAAAAAGTTCGTGTACAACAGATTTATTAACTATATAGGGATAATAGCTACTTCTGTGTGAGTCTTTCTGTATAAATGTCTATCTATGTGAGTCTTTCTGTATAAATATCTAGATAGACAGATAGATGGATAATTTTGGCAAATTAAACCCTCTTCCTTTGCTGATAACACATCTGCCAGCAAGTGTGCTATGTGACAGACATTTGCCCTTCTCTACATCAATACCTGATAGTTAGGCAGAAAAGAGGCAACATCATATTAGCATATCTATTTCCTTCTCTTTCTTCTACAGGTGCTAAATAATTAGTACTGGTTGAATTATTCATCGCAAATAATATTCATTGTGAATTTAGCCCTTTTTTTGTTTTTAATTTTGCTTACAAATGATTCAAGAGCCAATCCTGAATTCTGCATATATACTCATTACTCAGAAGTATTCAACAAATACTTGGACAAAGGTCATTTCACCTAGAAAAACACTGAATCATAAATCAGTTTCTTCAGACAATTATAATGTATGACTGACTATCAAAAGCAGATGTCGTGGTTTCTCTGTTCTTGTTCGTAGCCTTTAAATTTTTTTAAAAGCAAGTGAAAAAATCTAACTAGCAAATAATCCACACCTGGAGTAAGTTTTCTGGCTCATAACCATTTATGAGACTTTTGAGATTAGCAAAGAGAAATTACAGAGAAACAAGAAATTTGTGAATATGCTAGTGAATCTATTCTTCATTTTGCACTGCCACTAAGTAATAGTTTAAGTCTAACCAAGCATATTTGGAGAACAGGAATTGTAACGTGACTGTCTCTGTAGTAAGTGAGTCCCAATCTCGAATGCAACTGTATCAGAAGCAGTACATATCATGATAATCTAACAGAATAGCATAGGCAAAGCTTCATAGTAGACCTGATTACAGCTAACTGGGATAAGGATGACTACTTACAAATACATGTTCTCTCCAGCATTCCAGATTGGAGTTTCCTATTCAACTTCAAAGTTGAGAATTAAGAGTTTCTTCATAAGCAGTATGCGTTTTCCACCAGCATATGCGTATACAGATATACATGTCACCTATCATTTTAAGCTAGACAGAAATCTCAGAAAATTTGAGCTGAGAGAAGCTTTAGCGAAATAAAAGAGATGAAAATGTGCTTATAAGACAACTTTAGAATAGAGGTTACTGTTAGTCCACTTACAAGTGAGGTATCCCTAAAGCCTTTATTAAAAAGAAGTTGTTCTCTGATCCAGAGTTCCTAAGCAGATGGAAATCAAGGGCTGTAACCAAGGAAGGCCATGCACAATTTCTTCTAATCAAAAAAAATGGAAGAAGTGGAACTTAAAATATCTGCCAGTCACTCAGCACTATATTCATCCAGCACAGGAGGACAAATTATAATGAAGTCTATTGCACTCCAGCTTCTTCTGTCCTTATGCATTTTTTTAAAGGCTTCACACTCTCCCTTACATATGAAAAGAGAAAAAAATTCTGCTGATTTTTTATCACTACGGATGAGGAGAAATTCCGCTCAGTTATGGACATCCTGCAGGTTAACCCCTGCTGAGTCTATTTGCTGAGTCTTGAGAAGGTTATTGGAGCAGAAATATCACCTACCTTTCCATATAGAGTGACTGCATGGCTTGAAAAAGTTAACATTTCAAGATTACAAAATATTGAGTTCTATGTATGCGCAGCCTTCCAACTATGTAAATTCCTTGCATTTTATAAAATGGAATATAATCAGGTGGTCTAATGTCAGCCAGCATCCAAAGGTAATTGCATTTCTGGAAGAAAAAAAAAACAGTTTTGCAATATTCAGCACAATGTTCTTTACCATTTTCAGCTAGACCAGTCTTATTTTGAGGTCCTGTGTATTTTGATCTGTATTAGAAACATTGCTAAGTTATTTTTTCTTTAAAGTAGGTCAACTTTTAGTGAGGGCTTTGGTCTTTCTCCTGATGAGGAGCAATAGGGCAACAGAAACATCACATGTCCTTTGAGCCCATGGACATTATTATTTACCATATTGAGATATATGTTATTACCCTGAAACACAAACGTGGAATTAGCCTCACAGCTCTTTCCAGATGCAATGGATATTGATACACAAATCCCCACGAGTGATTGAATGGGTTCCGATAAACTAAAGTGTCTGAACATCAAAGTACACTTCAGCCAGCTGCCTGATGACAAAGCCAGGTTCAACATGACAAGATCTAATGATCTACATAATTTCACTGACTAGGGCACAAGCAAGAATGCAACTGGTAAGAAGACAGCACTTGAAAATGCTCCCTGTGAGATGACTTTAGACAGGAGAGGAATCTTCCCTTACTACACACAGGAAAAAAGAATAAAATTGGGCAATTTGTTCACATCCAGCATTTGCTTGTGGCCACTTGTTTGTCTTAGCACAAATCCTTCACTGTCACTTATGCTACTAGCTACTTGTTGCCATTGTGCTGAAGCTGGCTTTATCCTTGTTGCATGTACAAATGAGCTCGCATTATTGCTCGTTTTTTAAGGACACATGTGAATAGTCAGGCTGCAGTATTTCACTGTATTTAATTTGGTCTAACTTTGGCTATTGCCAGAATGGTCTGTCCTGCTCCTCTAAATATCTTCGCTTCAGGCCAGGCATTGCCCCTGTTTTCTTTACAGCGATAATGAAAATGGGCTGGATCAGCCAGTCTTATTTTGGAGTTAGTTTTCTATAGATTCAGGGAATGAGAATCTAAAACAACGGAGGTTGTGAAGGCTGGGGCTGCCATTTTCAGCAGTATCTGCACTAGCTAAGAGAGAATGTGAAACTGCATCTTCAGGTTTTGGGTGCTTATTGGTGTTGGAGTAGTCTGCAAGACATATCAAGAGAAATACTTTTATTTACTCCAGAAACTCATTTCCAAGGGCTCAATTTTCATAACTTCCAGCTCCCTCCTAATGTAGGGATACACTTGTGCATAGCATGCCCGTG
The DNA here is from genome assembly GCF_000690535.1 of Cariama cristata. Classification (NCBI taxonomy): domain Eukaryota; kingdom Metazoa; phylum Chordata; class Aves; order Cariamiformes; family Cariamidae; genus Cariama; species Cariama cristata. The sequence continues at coordinate 7,275 of NW_009625452.1, read as the reverse complement.
TTTTGAATAGAAATTAAGGAATCAGACATAGGTAACTGCAGGCCTGTTAAGGCCTTCAGACCAGAGTTGGTAGAAGCAGGTTTAGACCAGAAGGATGCAGTGGCAGCAGCATGACATTGGTTAATTAAGTTCTCATGGCAACAGCGTGACATTTGTTAATTAAATTCTCACTTTATGGCACTTCCATAGACTTCATCCTGACACACCGCATGTTGTCAGGCCTACAGAGCTGAATCCAAAGAGCCTGTGCCTCTGGTTCAAGCCATCTTGGTGGTGGTTCTTCTAAAGTAAGGAGCAGCAATGCTGTCTCCAGCCGTGCTTAAGCTGTGTTAAGCTTAAGGACTGTCCAGCTTGTAATTGGAGCTCATTCCTATGTATTCAAGATAGTTTTTTCTTTCCAGTTCTTTGATCTCACCAGGTCCCATCAAATGTTCAACCTCAGATGGCACATTTTGCCACTAGTCTCAGAACCCTGGGATAATTTTTTTTTAAACCTCCAAAAATTTCTGTCTTAAAAGATTGTTTTACTTTTGACTAGCTAATTACTGAGAAACTGGAGACAAGACTTATGTTTATTGCACTGAGACAGGTTCTTGAATACAATTTCTATTGAGCTGAGACCAGTATTTATTTTTTTTTAGCCATCCCTTGTGATTGCTTTACACAATGAAGCTGTATGTAGTCTTGTTCTTATTTGCACAGGCTCAGCAATATTATATTTTTCTGCCCACACAACATACTGTTGCAGTCAGTGCTGTCCTCTATGAGGGGACTTGAAGGCTGGAACTCCTGCAATGGTGTCATTTATACTAGCCAGAGCTCTGAGTTTAACTTATCCCAAGGCATGCCATCTGCGAAGCAGAAATGAAATTCTATGGTGCAACAGAGCAATTTACACTCCCTATAAATTTAATGTGTATTTCTAATCTTGTATATGTATTTTTAAGTGCTTTTCCTTTCCCCTCTGAAAATGGCAATAGTAAAATACCCTCTTCAAGTGAGGGATTTCATATTGTATATTTCTCTGTGTCCCTGGGCATTTTATCAAGTTATTTTCTTTTTTCCATATTGTCCTAATGAGCAAACTCCCGTTCTTTATAAGCAAAACAAAAAGAAAAAAAAAATGTTTACTTCCATCATTACTTTTAAATATTCATCACTGGAAATAACAATTGTATACCAAGCCTGGTAGTTGAGGCTTAATCTAAAGTGTTTTTTATTAGCAATCGTGATGGTGTCTTTGCTGCTATCCTGGAACACAGGCGTCCTAACAACTCTTAGACTTGCTGTACTTGCTTTGGCGTTGTCATTCACAAGCACATACACATATTGCCTGCACTATATTAACATGTAACCAGTTCATTGTAATGGAAGATCATCTAAATCCATTCAGTTCTATAGCTGGGTTACAGTGAGCCGTCTTGCTTTTGTCCATGTCAACCTTAGATCTTTTGGCAAAAGCAAGAACCAGATGGGAATTTCTGGGATCATGACCAGAGTGCTGGAGATTAATACTGGTCTTTTTTTTCAGATATATTATAGATTATTCCTCCTAATGTTGACAAATCCAAACTGATTTGGAACCTAGTTGAGAGTGCAGCTTTCATAATTTCTTGACTATGAGGAAAACTGATGGACAGAGTAAAGTTTTTCCTGTGTCCCAGTCCTGAGCTGGTAGCCTATTCTCTACATGAAAGAGCTTTTAGTTGTTTGAAATGTGAAAGAGAATGTGACTGCAATTTGCCTTCTGCTTTAATAAATGTTTATATCATATGGTCAGATAATAACTCCATGGTTGAATTACTGCTCAATTGTCCACTATGCTTTTTTAAAATTTTTATTTGACTATGCTTTTTTAAAATTTTTATTTGACTATCCGTTACACTTTTTCTACCTAGATGCAAAATTACAAGGAAATATCCATCTAGTTATTCTACAGAATGGCTAGACCCAGACCAATAATAGTTTCAGCTATTTATCTTAGATATCTTAAAAGGCAGGTTATCCTGTTTGGACTCAGTTCATTGAATTAATGAAATTTATATATAAATTGTGAAAGCGACATATCTCTAAAGTTTCCCAAATGTCTAAAGTACTTAATCATTTGCATACCTGAGAAACAATGAAAGACATTAACAGAAGTGGGAACTAGTGGATATTTTATTTGTGGAGACACAGATATTATGGATCTTCTATGACAGGAAATGAATGTTTACAAATATTTAGAAAATGTTCACGAAAATAATCTCAGTTTACATTACTTTTCTGCTCACTTGAAACATTTGAAACATCTCCAGGATCTTGGCTGTCGCTGCTAAAAATACAAACATGGTAGATTTTTAAATATAAAATGTGGTCTACCTACTGATTTTTATTTGTGATTTCAAGTCCTTTAAAATAATCATGGAAATTATTCTTCAGTAGAAAGCAATGACTGAGTATTTTGTATTTCACACAGAACTACCAGAGACTCCATACATAGACTGCAGTAGTGCACAGTTATACAATGAGCTCACCAGACGTATCGTACGTGCGCTTTATTACACAATGAGAAAACATATGTGAAAGCCATGGCAGCAATTCATCATGTATTATTTCATGGTATGCATTATCATATGTACAGGTAGATTTAATAAATATCACAAGCTTATAAAACCACAAAAGCTAGCAAAACCAGCTGCCAATACCCAGATCCTGAAAATGTTACTAACACACTTATTGCAGTTCTTCGTAAAAATGGTTAAATAAATATTTGATTATATGAAAAAGGCAAAATGAGGTAAAAATATCAAGAAAAAGGTTGATTCCCTTACATAGATAAGAGCTGAAAAACATCTCTTACAATAAGAAGTCAGGCAGCTCAACCTACTCAATTTATCAAAAAGGCAGATAAGAAAGAATTTGAACACTGTACATAGAAAGGCAGAGACAATATTGGGGCAGGTGAGGGGCTTTTCAGTCTAGCTAATAGAGATCTTAAAAGATATATTAGTGGGAAGATTATATTAGCTTCAGCCTTGAAATAAGACTCCGTATCCTCGTGGAGAAGGTAATTAAACACTGGAATGGCTTAGTAAGTGTAAATAGAGTCACCATTCAAATTAGATTGTTCAAAATGCTGGTGTTGAATAATGTTCCCACAAGAAAAGGTGCCTGGGTTTTCTGATGACATGGCTGTTTTTTTACCCACTCATCTTTGGTACCTGTCAACAGATACCTGTGAAATTCTTTCTTCATTCCTTTCTTTAGAGAAGATCAGGAAGCTTAGCATTGTCATCAGGACATTTTCAGCTTTACATTAGGACATAAACTACAATGAAATCTCATGCTGGTAGGCACAAAGAGTCATCTTTAAAAGCCTGGAAGGACTAATCAATTGACCAGCTACATTCCCACGCTTAGGTTTGCTAGGATTGCTAGACTTTGCATAAGGAAAGAATTTCTTTACAAACGCATATTTGCTGGGGGTTTAGGATATTTTATTACTCTCTGCAGCACAGGAAATAGAATTCCCAGGGAATTGTCTTGTTATGAGTTTTAAGATTTTAAATATATGTGTCTACATGCAAGCTAGTAGTTTTCACCATACTTAATAGAGAACCAACCCAAACAGTTCAGGAAGGCCAAGATGTCGCTGAGCTGATCAAACATGGCTAGATGCCTCCTTTAAAGTGAACTGAATAGCTCCCTGGACACTTTCAACTGCATGGACTAAATCCATATTGTTGTGGAAACTTTGTACTTAGCTCACATGGAGATGACAGCATTTAGTTGTCTAGAGTCTGGAGTTTATCCCCACCTTTGGTAGGAATGCACGAGTATAACGCATTTAATCATCTGACATTGCAGGGCTCTGGGCATTGGGAGCACCCTGGTATCACATCTTGTCTTCTGGAGACACGATTTCAGTGAAACCCAAGATGTTGGACTCAGTGAAGGGACAGCTACAACTCTGTGAAATTTAATGATGTGTAATACATAAGAGATAAGACTTAATGATCTCTTCTGGCTTTAAGGGTTATTATGGTTGTTCAACCTGAAATACAGGTTGGTAACACCCTCTTTTTGTCAGAGGATATTGCTGCCTTGAAAAGAAAGTAGAATCAAAATTCACAAAGTGTTTCTTTTTACGTTTGTTTATTTAGAGATGCTGGTGTTATGATCCTGCCCAGGACATGGTTAGGCATGCTGTTTTCTAGAAACAAAAAACTCCTCTTCAGTATAAGTTTCTCTACAGGATTTATCAGCTCTGAAGCTTAGAATCAGTTTGTTCTTTGAACAAGCTGTCCTAAAAGGTGGTTGTTGAAAATATGCCCCAAGAAATTAATTGTCAAAGACAACCCCAGGGAGCACAAATGCTTCCAAAAGTACTTAATGATACTTACCATCTATACAAATTTTTATGTTTTCAGAGCACAGCCCAAATACTCACAATTAACATTAATTATATTACCACTTGTAAAGTGGCACCATTTCAGGGTGCAAAAGCTTATACAACTTATTTTCCATGAAACTCTGAAGCATGGGATTTGCAAAGCTGTAAAGGAAGTGGGTTTTTTGGTTCCCCAGATAACACAGCCGTGATCTCAGAATCAGTACATGAAACAGTGTTCAACTCGACTGTTTCTGTAGAGGCTGTTAGCTTGGTTGGCACCACATTATCTCACACATGGACAGCCTGACCAAAAGCTTCTGAACACGTACATGTGCACTCATCTTGCCAGAATTGCACCAGGAAACTTGAGAGTTTCCCACTAAATACTCTTTTCTCCTGACCTACCTGCTGACTAGATACATAAATAGTTCAAAGATACCTATTTCATCAGTGCTGAATAACATGAAAAATATGAAATGATGACAGAATGTCTTTGAAAGGAAGGAAAATAGTGATGAACGAGAAAAGAGAAAGAAGAAAAAAGAAAAATTAGGTGGGAGAAAGGAACGACAAGGATGAAAGAAAATGAAAAGGAGACCATGATGCTGTATCTCTGGATGGCTAATCAAGTGACATTTTATTTGATATATAATCAGTATGAGGTCATTTTCAGGTATGTAACATCATGCCAGGCAAGGACTGCTGGCACTCTCAGCCAGTAATTTCAACTACATGTAAAATTTGACCAACGCAGAGTTAGAAGTCTTCTTTTTTTTTTTTTCTTCCCTAAAGATATTTGCTTTGCTAAATATCCTTAGTTACAGGAGAAGAGGGGAAGAAAATAAATCATTGAGGTCAAAAGACTTTTTAGGACTAAAAGTGGATAGAAGTCTGGAGGAGGAGTGAGAGGTTTGTTGTGACTTCAATCCCAAACATTCAGATGTTAGTCAGGTCCTTGATCTCAATGAACTGAGAAGGGAATTTAAATATGAAAGTTTTATTTCAGAGTTCTTGCAATTCTCTTTCTGTACTGGCTGAGACAAAGCTTATAAAAAAGATTCAACTGAACACTGTTTTAAAAATTTAATCTGACAAATCTTTTGAGGTTTGGATTTGGTTTTAGATAAAAGTTTGTGTGAATAATAACAGAAAATCATTTCAGGTAGGTCTGTGCCTTCCCTGCTGTCTTTCTGTCAATGTGCTCCTGAATCGCTGATTTTTTTTAATAAGTTTGCTCTTGGTGGTTGCTGAGCAAAAGACATACGCTAACAAGGAAGATAGTGACACCATCTATATAGAAAGAGCTATCAAGCACATGTGTTGAACAAACAGGAAAATTATCTGTGTCATTTGCGGTCATCATAGGACTACTTGTTACAAAAGCAGGTAGACCAGTTTCAAACAGAAGTGCGGTTTCAGAGTTACACTGTCCCTTTTATTTCCGTAGGGGGTTCATTCAAAAAGACACTCTCTGCAGGACCAAGTAGAAAAAGCTTCGATCAGGGATGTACAGTATGTGACTAAAGGATTTGTTAACCTTAGCGCTTCAAAGCACACTTGAAAATAAGATTCAAATGGGCTCTTTCTTTTGTGGTTCTGTAGTGATAAACGAGTTCTCCATGCACCAATGCTCATGATTACTACTTCTCCAACGCTGTGACTCTGGATGAACACTAGATCAGTCTAAGTAATGTCCAGCACATTTCATCCATACTAAATAATGTATGTCGTGGCAGGCCTCTCCATTTTGCTTAGGAAAGAGCTGTAAGTCTAGTCATAGCTTTTCTGGGGTTATATCATCAATCTTCAGGTGCTCCACAGAACTTGCAAGGTTTTTCCAGTAAAGAAAGGAAGGGAAGGGGAAGCCCAATAGGTAATCTATATTTTTTGTTGGTTTTTGTGTGTTTTTTTCCCCCCCAAAAAAAGATGTGGATTTAAAGTTAAAGAATGGTTTGCTTTAAGGTTCACTGATAAGCTGTGTTTTAAAACCCTTATGCTTGAATCTCTGCAAGAAGCTTACTTCGTAATGATCAGTTCACGAATTAGTGGAGTAATCCATGACATGCCCTTAGGATCAATATTTTTAATGTGCCTTGGGTAACATCAGGCACATGATTCATCCCAATATAACAAGTGGAACTATTCAAATACTTAAAGTTGTTCACTGCTTAAAACAGACATTTTACTATTCGTATGAAAGTGAAATACTCATTTTGCCACTGGAGCCCACTGAATGCATTATATTTAGGGTTCTTCTGATTCTGACAACAGTGCATCATTAGCAGTGTTAGGTGTAGTTATTCGTCTCTCTCTCTCTATCAGTATAAGAAAGGCCTCCAAAATTTTATTCTTCCTCAAGAGTGAATGCATTCCACAAAAGGTACCAGGACATCTCTCTCCTTCGAGGTTTATATAAGCCATCACTTTCACATCTTATCTGTAACTAATAGCTATTGATGCTGGTGAATTATTGCTTGATTCAGAACTTCATACCCTGATGGTTTCTTTTTCCTTTTCAAGAGCTGATTTATCCTCCAATTTAAGTCTAATAATTAAGAGCCTAAAAGTTTAGAGTTTGCCTCTGCTGCTTGTTAATGCTACTGTTTTCTTTATAGATGATCTGGACATGGGGATTGACTGCACCCTCACTAAATTTGCAGACGACACCAAGCTCGGTGGAGTGTTGATCTGCTTGAGGGCAGGAAGGCTCTACAGAGGGATCTGGACAGGCTGGACTGATGGGCCAAGACCAACGGTATGAGGTTCAACAAGAACAAGTGCCTGGTCCCACATTTTGGCCACAAAAACCCCATGCAGCATTACAGGCTTGTGGTTAGAAAGTGGTCAAGCAGAAGAAGACCTGAGGGTGCCAGTCGACAGCCAGCTGAACATGAGCCAGC
>NW_009625451.1:0-6707 GCF_000690535.1 Cariama cristata | reverse complement strand
CCGCTGCTTGCGGAACGTGGGCTTCCTTCCCACCGCTCTCCCCTTCGTCAGGGTGCTCTCCCTGCGACAGCGAGTGAAGGACGAGAAAGAAATGCCTACTCCGCTCTGTCCCTCGCTGTTATGCCAAGCCTTGGCCGCCACTTGCTCCTCCGTGGGCCAGGGCGGCGTGAGGCGGGCCCTGCTCGCGTCAGGGGCTCTCGGCTGTGGCGTCGAAATGCTGCTTCTGTAAATAGTCACCAGGATCTCGGCCTTGGCAGGGCGGCTTGGCTCGGTTTTCTCCAGCAAAGGCAGGGCCTTGTATGTCTGCCTGTCTTTCTTGCGGAGCTCCCTCACCCACGTCAAGTGCTGTGGAAAACACCAGCAGCCACCAGCTTTAAAACCAGTAGGGTAGTGGATGGTCTTTTTCTTCCCCTCTCTGTTTCACCTCTCCACATTAATTTAGTGGGCTGAGAGTTCACACGGGATGTTCAACCCTTTGACGGTAGAAGAAACCTGCTGGAGTGCTCTTGGCACATGGTCACCCCTGATGGCGGCAAGGCGTTGTACCAGAGAGACAAGGTCAAAACCACGCCAAGGAGCGTGCTGACAACCGGAGATCCATGCCTGAGCTGTGTTTTGTGTGCCTCTATAAACCTGACCTCTCAGTTACTTCTGCTGAGACAATGTCACAGCAATCACAGTTACTAAACTGTCATTAGACTAGAAACAATGCATGGGTCTTAAGCTGTGTTCAGGTACCAACTCAAGATATGAGCATCCTGGGCTCCGTGTACTCTCATCACTGGAAGAACTTTTTGTTATATTTTGTGTTACTTTCTAACAAAGAAGGCACTATTAACACTTCACTTGTACGCTGATAAAAAGAACAAGCTGTACTCTAGTTTCAAAAGAAGTGACTTGCATGTTGAATCAGGTCAAAGTCCCTGGCTGTACGTCTAAAGTGGAGCTAAAACCTTGCCTTGACAAAACATTCCCACTTTGACATTTCCCTGTTGGCTACTTTAGACAAGCTCCCTGCTCAAGGGAGAGTCCCACTCAGAGGCAGGTGTGCAGCTCTTGGCACACTGTCCAGAGAGGTTAGACACAGGAATGCAGTTCAGAGCACTGGTTCTGTCCTTAGATTCCCTGAATAACCCTAACAGCAGCCACCTTTAGCTTGTAATACCACATCCACTATTACTATGTAATAGTGTGTGTAAAGTCTGTTACTTTAAAAAAAAAAATCCAGTAGTGGAGTAATAAGCTCCTGTCGTAAACAAAAAAATGACAAGGACACCACTCCCCCCCCACCTAAACAACCTTAGCATCTGCAGAAGGCAGCCCATCATGTTTTCTAACATTTGTGGGCTTTTTGCTAAATTAATGATAGCCAGAAAACCAGATTGTTCAGTTTCCATTTTTTCTCCCAAATCACTCTTCTTTCCTTGCATGAATTCAACAAATGGGAAAAACTGCCCAGCTCATACTGATGGCCATGATTACTATTTATAGAGACTTGAAATTATCTAAACAATAGTGATGAGGATCTGATTGAAAAGTAAAAAAAGAAAGATAACAAATAATCATCTCAGCAGTCCAGTAGTCCGCATTCAGTTTATGCTGTGAAGTGCTTTATTAGAGGGAGAAAGAATAGGTGGTGTGCAGATGGATCAAAATTGGACTGTTCAGAGTGCTCATGAAGAAATAAAGATGCAATGTGACTACCTACAGCTTCCCATCTCTATGCTGTTAGTGCTACTGAATAGACCAGGATGGATGTAAGAGCAATGAGAGAAGAAAGTGTAGAGAAACGTTTCCTTTCTGACACCAAATGTGCACTAAGGGAAGGATGCAGAGTGTTGAGATCTGTGTGGGCTTTACCCAGTCGATAATGCCTGGTATCCAAAGCAGCTGACAGGTTTTCAAGAATCACTGTGGATGTGTGATCTTTAAAAGAGGTTGTGTCATTACAAAGTAATATAATTAATAAGGTTCTTATGCTGTGCAGACTCAGAATGGGTGGGGTGAAGTGGAAAGAATAAATTAGCCAGGTGTGTTAAAAAAGTACCCCAACAGCAATAGGACAACATCTCATGATGCTGTGAATAACATGATTTCATATAATAAGGGGAAGAAACAGAGACAGAAGGCAAGATTTGTCAGGGTCACAGCTAACTCTAGAATCAGAAACAAAACTGAGCCTATCACTAGTTCACTCCTCTGAAAGAGGCTCATATAACTACACCGAAGTTTCAAAGCTCATGGGTAGGCTGTTCCTCTCAGGATTGACTGAAGATTGTGATGATGCTAGTTTGCAGCTTCACTGACACATAGTTTTACACTGAAGCACAGGCAAGTTTTTTGTTCTGCAAGATCTCAGTTCTGAGAAGGAAGATAAAAGATCTCCTTTTCCCATCTTATATTTTTAACCAAGGTAATGAAGTGGCAATATAACTTACACTTGCAGGGTATGCTAGATAAAGTGACTACCTAGTGAGCTACCTACCTAAAAGCTCAGTTTTAAATAGGAAATGCTTGATTCAGGTCACATCAAATTTTGCTTTAAAAGCTTATGTGGGGAACCACATTATGGTTAAACATGTTTCAAGCTAAAATATTTATCAAAGATGATGAAAATGCTTAGCTAATGTGTACATTACATGCATTAATGTGGGACAAAGTAATCCACTAATGTTTACAGTGAGTTTAAGTAAAAATGTCCTACAGAGACATGGCTTTACTGAAGTGATAAGTGTATTTTTTGTATACATATATTAAGCCCTATTTTTTTCTGCAGACTGTCTGTTATAAATACAGAAATGGCTGCCAAGAAAATATGTTAATAAATTAATAAACAAGTTTTGGTTCAGAGGGGGGGAGGGAACACAGGACCCCTTATAAGGTGAATAAGGTGGGCAGTAAAACACAGCTGCATTTATAGTGCGATGTGTTGAGAGGGACGCTCACTATCAGGCCATGGCTTAATGACCCCTCTCATCAACATGGTGCCACCATGTTTCCACCAAAACAGGAGGAACTTGCTCTCCTCTTTTCCCTTAGCTGCTCATTCCCCATACCTCAGCCATGGTAGCACAACCACTCATCCAAGCTTTAATTTGGCAAAAATTAGCTAGATTTGTATATCTGATCAGCTTATTCTACGGTGGCTACGCAGGGTTACCATGTATAACTGCAGCATCAAGTACAAGTGTTAAGTCATTTATGAAACCCACTTAAAGTTCTGTCCACATATATACTTACATGATTCTATATTCATGTGAGAGAGCTTTTGTGACTGGACCCTTCCGCTTTGCAGGTGGAGACTAAATGGTTCACTTCTTCGTGAGTTTTCACACTCACTTCACAAAACTGTGAGTTACAGAGCCTGAAACATCCTCCGTGCCCCCAGCTGACTGAAAAACCCACCAGTGCAACAGCAACTAGAGAGCAAGCACCATGAAGCAAGCTTTCACACTCACTTCACAAAACTGTGAGTTTCAGAGCCTGAAACATCCTCCATGCCCCAGGCTGACTGAAAAAAACCACAAATCCACCAGTGCAACAGCAACCACAGAGCAAGCACCATGAAGCAGGTACAGGTATCGCTTAGCCTAGCGGTGCTAAATGCCACAGCAGTAAAAATGCCAGCTGTCACACAAGGAAAGGGATCCATCTCTCCTGCCACTGCAGCACAACAGCAAAGAAAAATCAGCAACAGAGATGCAGTGGTAAAAGTAGCATTGTCCCAAAAAGTGGGATCTTCACCCAGTATGCAAGCCAATTCATACACAGTCAAGGTATTTCTTTTATTACAGGCTTAGCACAGAGCCAGGTGATACCCCACAAAGCTGGCTCAACTCCACACAAAAACTACAGCATATTTATCCTGTTACAGGATTAGCAAAAACCCACCCAAATTTACACTTACTGGTTAGTAACTACACCATCATTTGTTATTGGTTAGTTATATTTAAATCAGCCTCACTTACTATGTAAATTAGCACACATGCTCCTTACAGGTGCAGGGAGGGGGCAGGTTTTTTCGGTTTTGAATTGAGCTGGTAGTTGTGATCTCCCCCTGCCACCTTTATCTTTCCCCTAGTTACTGCCGATTTCTGCTGACTTTACACTTCATGTGGCAACTTTCCAGCCTAATGATGTTCTGGGGTCGGATGTTCCTCTTTATCAGTCTTCAGTTGCACTTCAAGGATCTTAGTAATTAGCAAGCATGCAGATTTACGAGCTCATACAATAGTCTACCTTTCGGCTTATCAGTTCCCCTCTCATCACATTCTGCATTCCTTAGGTCAAGATGCTCTTTTTATCTAAGAAATTGGTTTTTCTCCCCCACCTGTCCATCTGTTTGTCATCTACATCAGTAGGGCTGGATGATCATATGCAGCCTCAGTTTTACCAACTGGGAGAGAAAGCAATGGAAGTAATGTGTATGGTACTCAGTGGACTTCAAAAAATTTTGTTTTGTTTTGTTTGAATCTGAGCTCTGCATGTTGGTCGGGAGAGTTACTGTTCAGTCCTTGCATGTCAATTGGATGTATGAATCTGTTCAACCAGAGAATTAATGAGTGTAACAGAAGGTCTTTTCTTCCCCCATCACTTACTGCTTGTTGCTCTTTTAGTTTGTGTTGCCCAAAGAAGACTACAAGTAATAAAAATGCGTAAACCTGCAAGGAATAAGAAATCCATCTGCTATAGAAAATCATAATTAAAAGAAAAGCTAACCAAGAGCAATAAAATAAAAATATCACAGGCAGGAAGTAGTGAAAAGCCCGAGTCTCAGTGGAAACCTTTACAGAGATAATTAATGTAAACAATCTTGATCTTAGAAAATCAGACGTAAGCATTTGGTAAGTAAAAGTAATATGAAGTTTCACGAATATGTTGGAAGAAGCAAGAAAAATTCACTAATTATATTCTGATACAACCCTGACCAATTTTTTTCTGTATTCCAACAAGGCCTGTCAAATGCATAAGCTCTTTGGCTTTGTTTTTTGTTTTTAAAGAGAGGTGTTATGCAGCTGATACACACAGCAATGTTGAACCCATTTGCTGGTTTTGCAATGGAAGGCAAAATTAACATCAGTGTTTCACATTCTTGGCATTTTACGAGGCTACCCTTGTAAATCTGAATACAGTGCTCCGCGGTTCTGGCATCTTGAGGTTAGCTCTGTCGCAATACATCTGTGTTGGAGCTACAAGGGAAATCCAGCAGCTGAAAACCCAGCAGCATGTATGCGTTGGGCTGTTTCTGGAGGCAGGCGTACCAGTGCCCACATCTTCTGTACTTTGAGCTCATCAGAAGCTCAGTTGAGGCCCTGAATTCGGCACATACCCAGACCTCCTGGCTTTGGTCTCCAAGTACGTGACACTCGTGATACAAGGATATGTGACAGCAGGTTGCAGCTGGCAACAGTTTGAACTCTAATCTGCTTGGACGGGCTGGTTCTCGTTACATCATAGGCCATCATGGCTAGAAGGTGGTTCTCTTTACCTCAGAGGCCATCATGGTACGGGGCTCAGCTGGAACATGCTTAATAGAAGCCCTTAATTTAAACAGCAGGGTAAGAACCAGTTTAATGATCTTCTTCAGCTCTAGACTTTTGGATGTACTAGGTATGTTTACGCTTCTGCCATCCTTCCTTGACAATCCTTCCTGAGGTGCTTGTCAAGCTGAGGAGGGCAAGCGGGGACTGCGTGGCAGGCTGTGGGGTATTTTCCCTCCCAGGTGGTGCACCTGATTCCAAGAAATTAATCATCAAATTTAGCAGTGATTTAGTATTTGTTATTAGCAGCGCTGGATGCACGGGGGATCCTTCCACCTAGCGTGCATACTGTGCTTGTGTTAGTTACAGGCTTATATTTTTAGTTTTTACACATATTCATAAGACTTGCGAGAGATGATTAACATATTAACAATTTTCCCAGAACTCATTATCATAGGCAACTCCCATTTCTGTATGTCCATTTTAGTCCTTTTGGGGGTCTTCAGAGACATCTGGTGGTCTTTTACTTCTTCCACTCTTCTTCATCACCACGTCCTTTTGCTGAACTTTTAGCTCTCATCTTCCTTTTTTTGATTGACAGCAGTCTCAGGTCCTGTTCTCCTACCAAGGCCCTTGGTAATGATTTAAGAGTTCCTGCCTTGAAGTGCAGTCCCTGATAATGAGCGCGACGTCCTTGATTTAAGGGTCTTGTTGTCACTTTTATGCCAGATGTGGTCATGCACTGGTACAAGGTTACACACTACCACACACCATTGTAACAGGCTTGTGTTTCTGAGATTAACGCTCTAGTTCCCTTAGTATCACACCCTTCTTTCAATGACTCCTTCGGGACCAAGAGGCTGCCAGCGCCGATGGCAGGACCAGGGCCCCGTTATTTGGGCTGCCAGGGGAGAACTTCAGCTGAGGGCTCCTGTGAGATTTCATTTGTCTTTTAATATCTGGGGCTTTCAGAGTGAGGAGTTTGTGTAAACTGCTGTGACCTCATACCTCTCGTGCCACACCCCCCAAAACCAAAAGCTGATTTAGATGGCTTTTAAAATACAATTATGGCGTGGAGGAAACAAAAAGCGAAGCTTGTCTTTCCGAGTAGTTTCGGCCTCTCTCGCGGCCCGTAGAGCCGCCCTCAGCGCGGCCCTGTTCCCGTCACCCCCCCGGCGGCCGCGCATGCGCAGGAAGGTGCTGGCGGGGCGCAGGAGCGGCGGCGGG
>NW_009625450.1:3311-4082 GCF_000690535.1 Cariama cristata | reverse complement strand
AAAAAAAAAACAACAAAAAAACCAAAAAATATTTATAGACCTCTTTTAGATATTTTAATAAAAGGATACTTTGGAATTTATTAACAGCTTAAGCTGCTTTGATATTAAAGATAGCTATAAAATCAAGATGATGTAGCAGTCGTGTCATTAAATGTACACTGAAGTCTTGTAGTTTGCCACTGGATGAGATTAAAAACAAACCAACCAAGCCCACAGAAAAGACTGATTGAGCAAAGCCATCAAGAAGCACTATGAGACTGACCAAATTTAATAAACTTTTGCCGAGCGGTTTCCACCTCTGTCTGTAAGACACTGCATCGCTTCTGCCCCAGCCAGAGACTGCGTCATAGTCCCTGAAGACTCTAAAGCAAAAACCTTGATGCCATCAAGGATGTATTTAGTTCTGGTGGTTTATGTTTTTTGAAACCTTTGTAACACAGAATGTCCCGTGCGGTTGTATATGTTGTAGAGATGTCTGCAATAGCCTTCTGGAACAAGATGTAGCATGGTCTGAACGCCGTCCCTCGCGCTTCCTCCGGTCGGCAACCGGTGGCAGCCCCTGCCAGCTCCCGAAGGAAGAGAAAAAAAGAATGCAAAAGCAAAGAAAGCGACCTGTGCTTGCAATTTTTGGAGCGAGGTGGGAAGAGGTACCCGGGTGTGATGCTTGGGGTACGGCTGCGGCTCGCTGGGGATGGACGTCCATGGGATCCCGATTCCCCCTGCTCTGCCGTCGTCCATTTGGGAAAGAGAAAGAGATGGAGCCTCTGAGCT
>NW_009625450.1:2549-3126 GCF_000690535.1 Cariama cristata | reverse complement strand
ATCCCCTTGCCAGGGCTGTGTCCCCAGGCGGTGGCTGCCGGTGAAGTCGGGATGAGCCCTGGGGTGTCAAAGCCAGGCTCCTGCCTGAATTGGGCAAGCTCAGACCTGACTTGGGCAAAGCACCAACGAGCTTTGGCTTTCCAGGGCTGCCCCCCCTGCAAAGGCTGAGGAGCTCAGCGGTGGCAGCATCCCGGTGTGCTCCCCGCCACCTCCCTGACCCCACCACCGCCAGCCAGCCTCTAACAAAATGCCTTTAAACGACGTGGGGTGGCTTCTGCTGGGCTGCTCTGCCCTGTCCCCCCCCCGCACGGCATCAGCCATCACCCACCGAGGCCACTGCCAGCGGGAGGGCTCCCCTGCCAGGCTCCGAGGCTATGCACTGTACTAATTTTCCACTGTATACATTTTTATCAGAATAGAAGGTATTTTTATATTTGGGTGGTAGTCGATGAGTGATGCTAAAAGCGGCTCTGCGAAGGCACGGCTCTCCTTGCCCACCTACCCCACCCCAGCGAGCCCCAGCTTGCCCACGGCCGCTCTTTTCCCTGCCACCGCGCTGCAAAAGGTCGAGGCGCGA
>NW_009625450.1:442-2518 GCF_000690535.1 Cariama cristata | reverse complement strand
GCTCTTCTCCGTCGTGTGCTAGCGGGAGCTTTAGTGGAACGGGATTCGAGGAAGCACTTAGGATAGTCTTGAATCACGGCAATCCTGTTGTATTAAAGCTAGCGGGACATACCGATCACGTTTTTGTTAGGCTCAAGTACTGTACTTCAAAAGTTTCTATGAGATCGATGAACTTTGTTTAACAATTTTGGAAGGAACAAGTTCTGTAAAGAGCCACTAAATACAGAAGTTGGATACAACTGTGGCCTTGGCGTGTTTTGTCCGGAGGTGGCTGGGGATGGGAGCTCCTCTCGCCTGCGCCCAGCGCCTGGGTTGATGTTGGCTCCCTTGGAAGTCGCAGCCTTGCGTTGGGTTTGTGGCAAGAGCTCTCACCGCCGGAAACATCTCCTGGTGATGGGGGGAAAAAAGAGGGTGTTCAATGGGGTTAGTTCAGCTCAGGGTGCGATCCTGCCCTGTGAAAGTCCTGTGCTCATCCCTGGTGCAGGTTTGCTCCTGTCCCCAGGGTAACTCAGCATCCTCCGGGGTGAGGTTTGGCTCGGCATTGCCGGATGGTGCTGCACCCTGGCACGGCTCTTCTTCAGAGCCGGTCGTCACCAGACAAGTTTGCAGCTTCCGACACGAGGCGGGGGATGTTTGCGTTTGAGGAATTAATAAATCCATATGTTGCGTATCTGTTTAAGCTTGTTTGTCGGCTAATATGTTGGGAAGGATTTATTTTTAATGAAGATCTGAGCGTCTAGAGAAGCTGGGCCAGCTGCCATGGAAACCGGACTCTTCCTCTGCAGCCGACTGATGGGGCCGCGTTAACCATCTGGGTGCTGCGGGTGTAGCTGCACCCCGGCTGCCCTTGGCGGCACCGCTCCAAACGCCGAAACACGTAGCGGGGTGCTGTGCCTGGCCAGGAGCAGGGCTCCAGGTTCTGCAGCGCCCTTGGCGAGCGAGTGACCCTGGCTGGCTTCGTGCCTCAGTTTCCCCAAGAGGCATCCCCCCCCAACCTGCTGCACGACCCCATGTTAGCAAGAAGCTAGAGGAGTTCATGCCGGTGGGATGTCGCGGGCAGAGACATGGGGTTGTGTTGGCCACTTCCACAGGGGCAGGGTCACCGACACCGGCCCCAGAACGGGACGGATATTTTGTCCCTGGCTAAGACCCCTTGACAGAGGGCTGGGAACATCCCAGCAGGGGTGCAGGGCCACCCAAACCTGGGTGGCATCGCACAGTGCTGCCTGTAGCCCAAGGTTTGGAGGGATGGCTGTAACACCCCATCGAGCCTGTAACGCACCAGCAACTCGCACCGGGGCACCCAGTGCCGTTTCCACTAGTGAAACCGTGAGAGGGTTGTGCTCCCCGTCGGTCTCCCAGCTCTTTTCCAATGCCCAAACCCCTGCGTTGGTCCCCTGTGCCTGGCTCTTCAAGCTGCCGCGGAGGGCAGAACCGTGCTGTCCCTGCTATGGGACCACCCTGGAGTGGTCCTGTGTGTCCTGATGTCCCCAGGGTACCACCCCCTCATCTTATCCCATCCCATCCCATCCCATCCCATCCCATCCCTGTGGGCAGATGTGGGGCTCCAGGGTACTGCGAGACCCTGGCATTGGCTGTCCCCCACTCGGGTGCCACAGTCCCTGCCCAGCCCCACGGACGTGGTGGGGACAGGAAGGGGATTAATTCCCACTTGGGCTCCCCTCCCAAGGGGCGTAAAGGCGCACACGAGAACTGGGGCCAGGAGGGAATTTCTGAATCAACTTTTATTGTAGCAAAATCTTGTGCCTGTCCCAAAGGGCCAAAGGGAGCTGGAGCCACCCAACCCATGGGCACCCTGGCTGCTCTCCCCAAACCCGGAGTGGGTCACCCCACTGCCAGGCCAGCAGCTTTAGTGTCCATATAAAAAAACATCAGGGGAAATAAGAAAAACACCGGCACAAGACGCTGGCTTTGCTCTGGTTTGGCACATGAATCATTCGACACTCTCCACCGCTGACACATACGTTCCTGTTCACCACCACGAGCGATGCTTCCCCTTAGCGAGCCGGCCCAGGGATGATGCCCTGCCCCAAAATATCCGCCCGGCAAGGCAGT
>NW_009625450.1:0-332 GCF_000690535.1 Cariama cristata | reverse complement strand
CAGCCGGGGTGTGCGGTGCTGCTGCCACTAAGGAAGGGCTGCACTCGCTGATAATTTCATTTTCAAACCACATCCTGCTGGAGCAGAGGGATCTGGCGGAGCTCAGCCGACCTCAGCCAATTGCTTGTGCCGGGCAGAGAGGGGAAGGGGGTAGCAGGCTCCCCAGCTGCGAAACACCCAGCGGGCGTTTGGCCGTCACAGAGCGGCACGGGTGTCCCTGGGCGCTGGGCCCTCGGTGGCACCATCAGCATGTGTCCATCACCGCCACGGACATCCCGGGGTGAGGAGGGGACCAAGGCTGCACCAAGGATGATCACCTCCTCCCTGCCACC
>NW_009625449.1:393-797 GCF_000690535.1 Cariama cristata | reverse complement strand
TGAACTCTTAAATTGATGGGGGAGTTGGGCAGGTGAACGCCCAAAATGGTGAGGGAGGGAACCTCTAAAGTGATAGGGAGGGGGGCGGGTGAACCCCCAAAATGATGAGGAGGGGACTCCCAAACTAATGGGGTTGAACCCCCAAAATGGTGAGGGGGTGAACCCCCAAACTGATGGGGAGGGAGGCGGGTGAACCTCCAAACTGATGGGGTGGAAGGAACCCCCCAAACTGAGGAGGGAACCCCCCAAACTAATGGGATGGGGCACAGGTGAACCCCCAAAATGGTGAGGGGGAACCCCAAAATGGTGAAGGGGGAATCCCAAACTAATGGGGAGAGGGATGGCTGAACCTCCAAAATGGTGAGGGGGTGAACCCCTCAAATTGATGGGCGGGCAGGTGAACC
>NW_009625449.1:0-360 GCF_000690535.1 Cariama cristata | reverse complement strand
ACTGATGAGTGGGGGGGAACCCCCAAACTGATGGAAGGAACCCCCAAACCACTGGATGAGGGGGTGAGTGAACCCCCAAAACGCTTGGGCAGGAGCATGAGCACCCCCAAATTGGCAAGGGGGGGCCATGAGGAGGGAGATACCATCCTGAACCCCCAAACTCCCAGGGCACCAGGGGTTGGGAGATAAAAGAGCCCCCCCTGAACCCCAAAATCCCCCAAGCAGGTGGGGCTGTGAGATGGGGGTGGGCTGTAAAATGCAGGGGGTGCTCTGCAAAACAGGGGGGGGCCCCCCCGAACCCCCAAACCCCCCCTCACTCACCTCCACGGAGAAGGAAAGATCAGGGGACCCCTCCCGCTC
>NW_009625448.1:0-209 GCF_000690535.1 Cariama cristata | reverse complement strand
GCTGCAGGGGTGCAGTGGCAGCAAGGCAGGGGTCGGGCGGTTCGGCCACTGCTGATGCCCACGGGGAAGCAAGCCGCCGGCGTGCCGCTGACGGAGGGTCCGCATGGCTGCCCCGGAGGGTCGGGGTTAGGCTCGGCGGCCCAAGCTATCTCTCCGATACTGGAGGCTGAGGCACGGACGGAACAGCTCACAAGCCATGGAGCTACCGT
>NW_009625447.1:0-6570 GCF_000690535.1 Cariama cristata | reverse complement strand
CGGCCCCGGCCCCCGCGCCTCGCCCGGGGACGGACACAGCAACAAAAAAAAGTACACATTGTCCCATGCAGAATGAGAAGGTTTTTGACATTTCAAAAAAATGTTGCAAGACAGGAAAACCCAGCTCTAGTCACAGCCCAGCAGACGCGAACGCAGGTCAGGCTTCTGCCCCACCTGGGTTCACGGGCAGACCCTGCCCCTTTGGGGCTCGGCCACACAGCCCCCCACAGCCCCCTCACACTTTCCCTTGCCCTCAGTGAACATCCTTTGGGATACAGGGCGGTGGTACAGATCATCAAGTAAAACAGCCACCTGTTTTACTCAGCTATGCTTGGGATTGAAGTTGTGATTACACGCTTAAATGTAGAAAAAGTTATGCACGCCATTCTCGCAGGGGAAAAAAAAAAAATCATCTGTTAATTGAGATCATCAGGCTCAGTCCACAATCCCATCCGTGATGCACTCTGAAGACTTTTCCCTTCCCAGCTCGACCTGCGACCCTAAGCATGAATAGAAGAAATAGCAGGGAGTAGGTAACACAATTGCTGCTAACATTTTAAGCACGCACACTTTCGACTCAAATACGCTTTTTAAGTGTCGTTGGTTTCCCTTCTGGCCTCACCTCTCGCTAGCTGTAAGCTGGAAGGAAGATGCAAGTCTGCCTGAAACAACCAGGGATCTGCAGACACCGAACTCGGAGCACCAGGCTACGCAGACCGCGGAGGTGACGGCCGGCGGTCTGCACTGCGGGTCACCGGGTGCGACGGCAAACGGGGAGCCAGTGGAGTAGTTCCAAAACACAGAAACAGTCAGATCAGCAGTGAAAGATGATTTTAGCAGACATATTTTGGATTAAGCCATAGCGAGCCAAAGGAACGTCAAATGACACAGGAAAGAGCTTCCAGTAATCTGAACGATATACTGGGCCTACTTGTCCCAAAAGTTGCAAAAATCATCAAAAGGTCACAGGGTTAATCATCACCATAACCAACTATGTATAATCCATAAACTAGTATTTATAATTTATTTATAACCTCTCCAATCGGGAGACCCTTGATTTCAAGTTTGCTGTATAGCGAGCCACCAAGAGCCAGGTGCTCCATTGCCAAGAGCGCCCCAGTCACCTGCGCAGGCTTCCTAGCCAACGAGTCTGACACGCTTCAGCTGCGCTCCCTGCGATGACTTCAAGGAAAAGAAGTCGCCATCCACTTCCCTCAGAGATGTTTGCCACGTGCAGAGGAATATCCCTAACCCATGGAAAACTTTGTCAAGCGCAACAAAATCACCTATCGAGTAACAAATTATTTCTATACAATAACTCCAGTGGAAAAATTTGCCTGGCGGCAATGTGGGATATTTTGGGTGCGTAGAAGACAGCCAAAGCTGGTGACAACGCAGACACTCATGGACGGGCTCAGAAAGGACGAGGTATGGGAAGGGAGACACAGAGACCACTCAAGTACTGCTGGTACTCTTGTTCCTGCAACCTAATATACTGGCACCTGCCAGAGGACAACAATTCCTCAGACATATAAATTCCTTCACCCTTTAATCACCAAAATTACCGGTTCTGTTCAGCATCCAGCTCCACTTAAATGTGTCTGAAGAATGTCAACAGTTGAAGAGGAGTGTTAGCATTTATCCCCTGATAAACTTGGAAATCATAGGAGATCTTGGAGCTGTGTAGACGTTTCGCTCTAAAGAGAATCCCAGAGAGAGTTTGGTGATATGAAGAAACTTATCTGACAAAACGAAAACAAAGTCTCTCCAGTAAGCAATACTCACAGTATCACGATAATGGGTTTTCATATCCATGGGGTTGCCCAGGCATCCTGACAGTCTGTCTCCTGGATAAGTAAGAGAAATTTCTTATGATTGATTTAAGATACAGGCAGACCTGTGTATGACTTTCTTTTCTTTACCCTCCTCTCTAAACCTAGTAATGATACAGTTAATATTTGGATGGTTGAGGTTTTTTATGTGGGTTTTTTTGTGGGTTTTTTTTTTTTTTCCCCCCAGTACTTTATCATTCATCTGATAGTAAAAGTGACTTCAATGTTACGGGTAGACGGCATGGTGCTGCGTTCCTAAGGGTGTAGCTTAACAACAGGAGCAGCCGCTCACCCCTGCCATGTCCAGAACCGCAATGCAAGAGCCCAGGAGACCTGGCAGATGGGTTCTCCGCTGACTCTGTAATAAACACTTGGCCCAGTCACGCTATCAGATACGGCAGGAGGTACGCACCCTGGGGAAGCCCGCGGTCTGAGCGCCCATGTCCATCCCTGGTAGGGCCCCTTCTCCGCGCTGTACCAGCCATCACCTCTTCCTTCCCAGGCTTGCAGTCTGCAAGGCGTGCCGCCCTGCTAGGGGGGAAGCCAGCAGAAAGAAGCAAGTATTTGAACAATTAGAGCGAGAGGAACAAATCTGAATCTAGGGACATAATGGCTGTTGGTTTTAGTTACTGGTGACTCATCTTGTTTCCCACCAGGAAGCCACAGATCCGTGTATTTCAAGTATTACTGATTCCTATTATCTGTAACGCTGAGAGAACAAGGAGGAAGAAATCAAAAACATCTAAGCTGCAGTAAGAACACAGCCAAATAACATATGGGCACATGTCATAAGCCAGTCTTTCCAAACTACACGTAAAAGCAACCTACAAATAACACAACACCTAAAACTAGTTAGAAGAGTATCTGGTAGGGTTTTTGCCCACGAGGTCATCCAGATTCATCTCCCAGCTGCCCACCAGGAGCAGATAAGCACCGCTCATAATCCTCACCTGGTGCTGTTCTGCAAACAAAGACGGCAACCCTACCGGCACCCGGCAGTACCCCGGGAGAGGAACGCCTTCCGCGCGCTAACTTCCAAAGGGCACTACTCACTCAGCCCCTGGGGTGGGGCGGCGGGTGCTGGTGGTCTGGGGTTTTTCATCTCCCAGCTGCCCACCAGGAGCAGATAAGCACCGCTCATAATCCTCACCTGGTGCTGTTCTGCAAACAAAGACGGCAACCCTACCGGCACCCGGCAGTACCCCGGGAGAGGAACGCCTTCCGCGCGCTACCTTCCAAAGGGCACTACTCACTCAGCCCCTGGGGTGGGGCGGCGGGTGCTGGTGGTCTGGGGTTTTTGTCGTGCCAGTATCTAGTGAGGGAGGACGTTACAACAGAGAAAGCAGTGACAGTTCTCTCTGCCTAAAGCCAGGAGGTTATATTCCTTCTCTTGGATGATTCCCAAGAAGGTCATTCCTTTCAAGGGCTTCCACTCTCCTTCCCGATTTGACTAACACGAGTACGTCAGGGAAGAAAATGTCTGTATTAGGTGATTTATGGAACTAACGGCAAGCAATCACATCTCCTCAAAATTTTAAAAACCAGTAACATACAAAAAACATACCACAAGCTTGCCATAATGTTTTTGGCCCCTTCAAAGGGAAAAGGTCTGTCAAATATTTTCACAAAGTATCCTGAAATTTTCCAAGCTCTTAAGGCAAATTCTGATGTTTCAGTGACAGAGGGACGGAGGCCTCGGCCTGCACCGAGCTCCCCAGGAGGCGCGAGGCCTCCACACGCGCCCCAGGGCCCACTCCCACGCAGACGGGCCGGTGGGGCCCCTCCACCGCCCACACAGGGTTCCGGGGCCCAGACCCCATTTCCCACCGCGTGTTGTTACTCATTTCCACAGCAGCGGTGTGCAATTGCGGCACGCCAGTGCCGGCACCACCGCAGGGAAGGACCGCTCAGCATGCCTTGTTAAGTAGGTGGTAGGTATTAAAGCAATGACGGGAGGAAAAGGGATGTAGGGCGGCACAAGAAATATTACTTACAACATTTTGCTGTTGTACAAAATTCTCTGTTCCAGTCATTCACTGAAATTAGACTCCAGCCGGTTTGTGGTTGATGGGTGTGCACGCACACACACACTCATTCCGCAACGTGTCGTCCATCTGCCAATTCCACCCACCCACCTGCAGACCCCCCCACTAGATGTCAACCTCAGTTTCAGATAATCCCACAAATCATAAGAGATGTTTTTGTTTTCTTGTCACAATGGACGTAACTAAAAAGGTTTTCACGCTAAACAAAACGTAAGGTCAGACCGCAAACTTAGTGAGGGCTATGAACATCAGGATTGCATCCTAAGGTTTTCAACACTAAGGTAACATTACAGAGGGTACGTTTCTTTGTTCGCGACAATAAAAAGGCTTGGAAAGGACATCATTAGACAAAGTACTCCAGGGACCGCGACCAGGTGAGTCCAGGCTGGAAGTCTCCCGGGTACCATACACAGTAAGTAACCGCGGAGCTTGGAAGAGGCATGGCAGAAATCTCAGCTGGGGACACATTCTGTATCTCGTGTTGAAATCTCAAGAACTGTACTGTTGGTCACAATAACATTTCTTGAAGACAGCACCAACACACAGGTGAATTTGGAGCTTGTAAAAAACAGCAGATTAAAAGCTCTGGCGGCTCTTACCATCTCAGAATTTATACAACCGACACACAGCTAAGAGAACTGGTTCCCCCAAGACTCTCCACACTACAATGGCAGTAACACCCTCCTCTTTTTCCTAAAAGAATGTCTCATGCAAAAAAACTCCCCTGGGAATGAGCACAGATCAGGTTGCCAGGTCTACCTTTAGCTTCTGATACGTCAGCCAAGAAAGCTATGATGTAGAAACCCTCTGCGAGGAACCAAGAGAAATGGACCGCAATCAGATCGTATCACATAAGCTACAATACAACACCTATTACTACCATTATAAAGACAGAAATTACATTCCCTGTTAAGAGGGGCTGGATGACCGAACAGCAATCAAAATGGTGTTCTGTATCAACATCTTACTATAAGAGTCAATGACATATGTAGCAGTGAGACAATATTTGATCATCAAATAAGAAGCAAATTCTCATCTTAACCTGGCCATTCTTCTTTTATAAAGAACCCCAAACCATTTTTCTTGGAGTTCGCAGATCCTTACAGATGTACCAAGTGTCTTATGAGGCAGCATAGACTGAAAGAACAGAATCCTACCCTGAAACAGAATTTTTCTTTTTGACAGCATCGCTTTAAAATAGAAAAGGCAACTACAGTTCTGATTCCCTGACTTCTAAGTATTTGAAATACCAAACTGTCTAGTTTGCTGAAATGCCGATAGCACTACCACATTAAAATAGAAAGACGTCTAGTAACTTCCATAGACTTTCACATCCATTTATCTGCTTTACAAATTAGTCAGTAAATTTTTCAGATCGGGGAAAAAAAAGCCTCCAGTATGCAGAATAATAATGATAATAAAATGGTATTTCCCAACTGTCTCACAGCGCTAACGCACCTTGGCCACTGCTTCAGTAATTTAGCATAAGAATACACACAGAGGACGTACTCTGCTAATATCAACTTACACCTGTTTGTCAATTGCTTGTATTTCCCCCTTTGCAAAATAAAGTCTTTGCCACGGGAAAGAGACAAGATTCTTGTTTATAATAAACTTTCCCAAATAGGTTTTCATTTTCATTCCCAAGTCTCAGATGGATTTGTGTTGGAGGACAAGCCTTGGTATTTCCATGATACAGACAGAGAATCTAAGTCATGATTTGCCTTAAGAATGCCCTATGAGAACAGGCAGAATCGGGAGCTGATCCAAATTCTCCTGGTTTATTCTACAGCGCTCTGCCTACTGGATCACAAAGCAACTATTCACTGCTTGTAATTCTACAATTTTTGGTTTTTAAAGCACTACCAAACCCCTTCTTTTCTCCAAAAACATAACCAGAATTACTTTCTTAGCTCCCAGTCCTACTATACTAGTTTATGTTAGTTGTGAGGGAAGTAATTAGTTTGCAAAGCACTTTTAAATGAAAGAATTGCCAAACACTGTTGGACAGGATCCTACCTCTTTTCGGGTCTGCATCAGAAATCCCACCAACTTCAGTAGGACCAGGATCAGACTCATTTTATACATACACACACAAAACCTAGAGGAAAAGTATTCGATAAGGAACGCAGTGCCCATCTAGTACTCAAACGAAGCCATGACCCCAAACCTCCAAAGCTTTGGATAGTCTTACACGAAGAGAGGGAAATCATACGAGAAGGATGCGTAACAGAACTGATTATCAGTAACAGCAGCATCATCTTATGCTTAACGGTAGTGGGAGAATCAGTATGACAATCTATAAGCTTCTGTCTTGTCCGTTCACTAATACAATCATTCTTATTCAGCTGTCCATCCTCCTAGCTTTCAAATCCTTCCCAATAACTTGACACATCCACAGAAGTTTGAAAGCTACTCTATTCTTCTTTAGGGCTTCACAGAATAATTCCATCTTTCCATTTACGCACTTCAAAAAAAAAAAACCCTCCCTCATTTTTTGCAATAAGGAACACCTTCACTGTGTCCCCAGTACCGCACAGAGGACCTGGTCAACGCTTAAACTTTGAAATATAATTGCCTTCATTTTAAGAACACTACATTGCAATAAATTTCTTGAAGTTCTGTCCTTCAACTCTCCCCAAGGACAAAGCTGGAGAGCTCTGAAGTTCCCAGTGCCCGCTTAACTACAACTA
>NW_009625446.1:8579-11280 GCF_000690535.1 Cariama cristata | reverse complement strand
GGACGAGGCGGAGGCCGAGCCGGGCCAGACCTCCACCGATGGACTGGACGCTTCGCGGACGCTCAACCTGCCTTCGCCTGGCTTACCCAAATCCATGTGGAGACCCTGGTAACGGAGGAGGGGGCAGAAGTCAACGCAGACCTACCTACTGGGGAGAGCAGCCGGGCCCCAGGCTCCCCGGCGGCCCTCTGAGCAGCACGGGGACCGCCAGCCAGTGTGCGTGCAAGCTGGCATCACCGCGTTTTGGGACTGCATCAATGGCACTCTTACACTGTCACGCCCTGACAGGCTAATAGCTAAGCGCGTTAACATTTCATCCGTGTGTGGCATTTTGTAACTTTAGGGGTTGTTTTTATGAGAGGTTGTGTAGGGGACGGGGGGAGGAGGGAGTTGGTCTTTAGTAGCAAAGCTCTTTGGTGGATACACAGCAGTTATTTTATAACCCTGTCTCTTTCTCTTGGCCCTTATAAGTGGCCCAAATCTCACTACCTTTTTCTTTTAAGAAAAAGCCCTTGTGCATTTTAAATCATGATGGTTAACTCCATGAGAAGCTCAAGTTAAGTCTGCATGCACAGCTTTGTGTTTTAGTGATAGCAAAGATCCCTGAAAGGGATTGGTGTGGTTAGCATCTGTACTCAGTAGCAGTCTAGAGTCTCGCCTTCAGTGAAGGAAGAGAAAACTAGAAACCTGGTGGAATTAGACAAACATTTAAAAGATACTGGTGGCAGGGTGCCTTTTAGAAATGAGTGTCTTTATGCACATTTTGCTTTTAGCACATTTGAATTTATTGTGACTTTATGTATATTAGGGTGTCAAATGTTTTTTATTTTTAATCTTTAATAAAAAAATACTGAATTCACAACTGATCACATGTATTGTGGAGTGTGATGCACTTCTAACCGGTTAAAAAAATTAAAAATACAGTTCCCTATTGTTAACTATTAACAAAAGTATGTATATATTGTGGAAACAATGCTGGTAATTACGCACTTAATTCTTATACTAAGCATTGTTAGCGCAAGTATTGAAATTCAAATGTTTCTTTTGTTTAATACCAGATGACACTTAAGTTATTGCAGTGAGCAAGGTTATAGTGGTGTAAGGTTGATCTTAGCCCAGAAATCTGTGGCCTAGCTTATCTGGATGCCAGGCTCAAAGCTACTCTACTTGATCTGTCATCTGAAGGTGTTGCTCATACAGCTACAGTCCTAACCTCAGAAGTGCCAGGCAAATCCTGTCCTGGGGTGTGACGTCACAGGGGTTTTGGGTTTGGTGGGTTTCTTTGTTTTGGTCCTTTGGAGGGTTTTTTTTTGGTTGTGTGGTTGTGTTTTGGTTTTTTTCTCTTGAATGCAAAGTTGAATAGAGCGTGCAATGGATGTGTAAAGTATTCTTTAAAATTGAAAAAAAAATGTTTCTAGGGGGCCGGGGGAGAACCCTCAGCATTCTTGTACATGAGGTTTGACACCTCCCCTGTTCCTACTTTTGGCACATGCCAGGTTATTTATGCTGTGATAATACATTTGAGAGAGCTGTCATTGTAAAGAGAAAAAAAAAGGATTGTAAAGTTGCTTAATACATGGAAGTTCTCAAACATAGAACAAGCAAGAAAGGAAGCAACCTAACTACCACAGGACTAGACATGGAACTTTTTGTTAACAACCCTATGGAATAATAAAAATGGAAAATTAAGATACTGGTAAGACCTCTCCTTTGTAAATTTTCTTTTAAGTTACCTGAGGTGGGTGTTCTTACACAAAGATGGCCATCAGATTTGTTTGGCTCTTCTCATCCCCTTTTGTGCTGAATTCCTTTTGAACTGGGGGAGAAGGGCAAAAACCAGCTGAGCAACAGAAGGTGAGAGCTTCTGTAGTGACCTTTCTGCTTTAGGGAGGGAGGTTAGCGTTTTGAAGTGTAAATGAAGGAGGACCCTGGGACACTTGCACTAAAAGTAACACCCTACACACAAGATGACCTCTCAGACTGAGCCTGCACCTCTCTAGCCCAAGACTAGGTCTATTTTTCTAAAGCCACTTTCCCCAGGTATCACATAGTGTTTGATATTTCACTCTCCACTTTGCTTAATTAGCGCTGATAACAATACCTCGCTGTACTCACCAAGGGAGGTTCACACATTACAGTATGTTACCCTGCTACAGTAAGACAGAGCCCCTTGCTTTTAACATCTAGAAAACGCCACTTTCTCAAGAGGGAGGTAAAGCGACACGACAACAGCAGCCACAGCCCAGCCTGTGGCTCACGGCAGCGCGCACACAGCAGTGTTAGGCTGCAGACACTTGCCTGAGCTGGCTGTCTTTGGGTGTGACATCCAGAGCTGATCCTGGGCTGGCGCAGCCACTCCGGCCCCTCTGCTGCTGCAGAACACTGGTGGCGGCTTGGCTTGGCTTCATTTCCGTGAGATGAAAGACCCCTAGGTTAGGGCTCTTCTGTAAGGCTCCTGTGAAAGCAAGTGTAAATCCTGACACTTCAGCGACAGAAACACAGCCCAGAGTCAACATAAAAGTGCCAGCTTTGGTTTAGCATTTTTAGTGGATGTGGGGGGGACTAGCAGCAAAATCATCACTGCTAAGCAGCACTGCAGACATGTTGCTTAATTTTTCCTGTATTGGCCCTGGAGAATCAGAGCTGAAGCTGGCCTTCCCCGTTTACCTGCTTCCCGCTCCCGTGTATATTGCGGCTAATG
>NW_009625446.1:0-8557 GCF_000690535.1 Cariama cristata | reverse complement strand
GCTGGTGGGCCCACACAGCTCTCTGCACATCTGCCATGGCACCTGGAGATCTGGGCTCGTCCCATCCCTGCTGCTGTGGGGGAAACAGGCCAAGGGGCTGTAAGCTTGCTGGCCGTGGCCACCTGGCCAGCTGCTCTCCTGAAACCGGGATGGGCAGGAAGAAGCACAGCAGAGGGATAACAGGCCTTTCCCCTGTGCACTTCTTAGTCCTGTATTAGCTGAAAAGAAAAAGCGAGGTCAAAGCAGTACTATTAGGAGTTTTTTAAAGAGTGTCAAAAGCATTTTAGAAATGTGTTAGCAATATGGCTTTTTTTTTTTTTAAATCCACAAATTAGGTTCACAGAAAGTTTACATCCTCTGATTAGGTGTTGCTGGATTTCTCCATTTGCATTTCTGTACGTTACTGCAAAGGTGTCAAATCTGGCACTTCCCTGACAAAGGCAGGAAGAGATGAGCATTTCTGGGCTGGGACTGGGGAAGGGGCAGTGGGGGGAAAGGAAGGTTTCCAGCAGCTCTGATGAAAAAACAGTGAAGCCTTTTCAAGTCCTTCTTTATAGAAACTGCCTTTATTCTTTTCCATTCCAAAGTAATACAAACAGACTATCTGATCTGACAGTGTACCGCCTTGTAAAGGGAGAGAGCATCTGCACACTAACAGGAGGACTCTCGTTTGATATGCAGTTGAAGAGTAACAGAAAGAAAGGCTCATTTTCCCCTCTCTTTGCATGTCAGTCACTCACACCTGTTGCAGGGGAAAACCGCTCCTTGTTAGACCAGGTCAACTGGGAGGACTTACAGTTCAAATCTTCTCCTAACATCTTGGCAACATGTACCAGGTCTTTTGTTGGAGCCCTCTGGCCAGGAGGCAAGATCGAGCTTTCAGATTGTCCAAATCAACTTACATCTTCCTTTGTCTCCCACTAGCAAGTATCATGTAGCTCTCTACAGAGTTTTCCTCTCCAAAGAAATAAATGTTTCATTCTCTATTCCAAATACAAAATACGGCAGAAAAATAAAAATTCAGTCCACCCCTCAGCAGTAGGGTTAGGGGATACACAGACATCATGAGGGGAATTTCTGCTAAGCAGACAGTTCATTCCTGTCTGTAACACAGACAGCTTACATTTCTTACCATCCAAGATGCTGTCATTAGCAGAACATTATTGAAACAAGCCACAAAAAAAGAGGAGAATTTATTTCTACGAGAAGTGTGCTAGGATGAGTGTTCATTAATCCTGGCATCCAGAGCCTTGCCACCTTATGGTAAACTCTCCACAGATAACATCCCCAAGGGGCCATCCAGTCTTGACATCTCCAGCTGTTGGAGCCCAGTTTCAGGATTTTCCAATTTATGGGCCCATCTCTGAGCATAGCTATGTGCATGCATACACACAGAGAAGCAGGCCTCCAGCCCTAGCTACTCCTCCACCCTGCAGGGACATGGGGGCAGACACATGGGCTTTACAAACCTGATGTTCAGCTTTTGGAACACACTGAGACTTTTGCCCAAGCAGCTCTTTCTTTTCTCTGGTGATGAAAACAACTGGGCCAAACAGCATGTCTTCTGCTAAGTTTGCCCCACAAGCCACGGCTTGAGCCCTGCTCACTTGGACCACAGAAACACACAGGCCAGTATAGATGGGACCTGGGAGGAGAACATCTTGCTCCACAGATGGGCACAATGGCGTGACCAAGGTCATGCAGGAAGCACATGGAAAACTCAAGGATCTAAACTATCCACTAATCCAGCTGTCTTAACCAGAAGCCTATCATTCCCCTGCTTCCTAAGATATATTTTAATTTTCTTGCACGAGATGCCTGGTTCCAAGTTGCATTTATACTCTCTTACAGAGATTTCCTGAGTCCACAGTTACCTAAATGGATAGTGTCACCAAATTGTGCACTTCAAGCCTCTCAGGCTTCTGCATGAGCGAAGCTAAAGAAAAAGAAAAGGGGAAAAAATAGCCTCTCTCCTTCCATGGGATTTTTAGCTCCCTATACAACATTAGCATTTCATTATCGTTTTCAGCAACTGCAATTCATTGCACTGCATTTTAAGAAGGTTAAAAAGAAAAAAAAAGAAAGCTTGTGCGGAAAACATTCAAACATGAAAATACACCTTACAGCAAGAGACTTTAAGCTTAAGTCTTAATTTAGTTAAACAAGATGATGATTAGGGGTGACTTGATTAGTTATACTACATACTATATACTACATACATATGTTATATTGCTCACTTACCAGCTGAGGAAGTCATGGGTTCAAAAAGTCTCTTAATACAATATAGTAGAGCCTTAAATGCCAAGAGCTAGAGAGTGGGTCCAGGCTGTTTGAAATGAGAATGAAAAAGATTGAAATTAGACACTGGAAGAAGCCATGAATTTCCTTTCTCTTAAGTGTCATCAAGTCAAGTGAGACAGAATCTCTTTCCAGAAGCAAAGAGAAGTTGCTTTGGCTACAAACAAAGACTTAATAAAACAACAACATACAAGCAATTATATTAGCTGATCACTTCTGGCCTTAGATTTCTTAAGTATAAAATTACCTCAATTTGTGGTGGTTTTTTTTTTACTTTTTACATTGATCTCAGGCTAAAATATAGGTTGAAAGCATAGCAAGTAGTTTTCTTTGCATCTGAGAAAGTGCAGACCTAGGTTACCTTCAAACATGTTCGCAGATAGCTTCAGGAATTGCCCAGATTTGTTTACCCTCAGCTGAACTCTGTAAAGCTCCTAGATCATTTAAGTACAAAGTAAAGCAGCCTAATTTAAAATCACCACAAAAGAGGCACACTTTAAAGTATCCTTAAAATGATGTGCCCATTGAGAGCCCATTGAGAGGAAAGGGAAATTACTGGGCACGACCTAGAGCCTGCATATCCACCCAGATATGTGTTTCAAAATGGGTTTCTGCTTCTAGTGGCCCCCTGTGGAAGCCTTGCTGTGTTTCAGGGTTTGGATCTCCCATGACTGAGAGGCACCGTAGTAAAACTTCGGAATTTCATTCTCCCTATCCTAAACTGAGTTCACCAGAACCAACTTGTGCTAAGCAAAGTCATTATAAAACCTCTTCTACTTCACCATCCAACAGCCTTTGCAATCGGTGTTCCACAGATTGAGAAGGGGGGGGAAAAAGCCCAGAAGAGACACATCAACTCCATTATCAGCCCCATCAAACTTTTCCATCAACTGGGAGAGGTTGTTCAAAGCACCCATATGCTTCACCAAGGCCTGAATCACACAAGTTTCTAGCAAACTTGTCTTCTTTGGGCCTGCAAATACTATTTGGTGTTTGTGACCAGCCTTCATAAAACAAGGATGTCTTCATTACTCACAGCTGACCCCCAACATGGGTGGTATCTACCTACACATTGCCCCTTTCCAAAGCAACATAGAGAGATTCCTTTCCCGCTCAGTGGACCCCCAGCAGATGCCTGCAGAGTACCAGGAGTCCAAGACTACATTACATGCACCTGAGCCTGGTCCAGGTTCTTTCTGTCCTTCACAGCAGCAGATTAACTGGTTAGAAAACAAGTGTAATTGAATCCCCTCATCCAGGCAGAGGGAGTACACAGCTTCTTACCAAAATCTAGGATTATGAAGCAAATCGCTACTGAGTAGCTGCTACTCTCACAGCAGCTGCAAGCCTCCCATTCATTAACCTCTCCACTGAACCAGCAGTTTCTTAATAAGCCAACACAGGTTCTCAGTGAAATCCATGCCAGCAACCTACAAGTGAGCAATGACATGCTCCTCAGGAGCTTTGGGATGCCTGTACAGAGCACCCAGGATGTCCTCTAGTTCTCAGAAAGCTTTACATGAAGCAACACATCATTTGGAAAGCTCCTGAATGTGCTTGGTCTCAAAAAGAGAGTTACAAGACCCAAAGGGCACAACTACTTCCACATCATACCTTACATGCCCTGTGCAGATGCACAGAAGCAGCTGCCCAGAGCAGCTCTGTTGTGCAGACAACAGGGACAACCAAATCAACCTACAGGTCTGTGCAGCTGCTTGTCTGCTGCCGTGTGTTATCAGCAGCACTTGGCTGCTTCGCGGTGACCAAGCAGGCTGTCACAGAGCACAGCCAGTCTGAGTGACTCAGTAACAGCCAGACAGATTGCACTTTCAATTGCTGCAGGAAGCAGGAAAAATGATTCACATCCTTTCAGCCAACGCTGAACCAGAGCGTTGCTCCAAGGCTAGAAAACTCCAGTGACAAAGGGAGTCTTCAAAATACAATGCAAAACCCCAAGATTCTGATGGTCTGTGCTTACTTAGGAGTCTGTTCCCACCCCTGTTCCCTTCCAGAAGCACTGTTCCCCTATTTGTGAAACCATAATCTACTCCCCGAAACCCTTTTTAAAACAAAAACAAAACAAAAAAACCACCCACACAAAACAAAGCAAAAAAACTACCAACCAGATTCTTACCTTTCAGCTTTTTGCTAGAAGGTCTGTTGGCTGCATTTCCAGGGAGGACAAGTAGTAATATCTATTTGCTTGCTTTAACACCTTGGTATTTTGTTTGGGTTTTTTTCTAAGTTTAAAAGATGCAACAAAAATATTATTATACTGATGTGCCAGTTATTATAACGACAACCAATAACATTTTGCTTTTGTATAGTTCTAGTAAAGCTTCACAGAGAAGGGAGAAGTATTATCTTAGGGTTTTTTGAGGGGAAAAGAAGAGAGAAAAGAGAATTTGCCAACAACTTGCCTGTGCCTTTTGTGGGTTTATGCAGTTACACACCAATTTACAGCTGTTATAACCAATCATTTTATAGCACAGATACAAGGGGAGAAATGCTGCGAAGAAGCTGATGAAAAAGCTTTCTTATTTGCTAGAGGAAGAAAGGGACTACAGTGAAGAATTCTTATTTAGACAAGGAGGGAGAATGAGCCTATAAGGCCAGAGCATTTCCTCATCTCTCAAAACTGTCAAGTCTTCAGAGAAGTCTTCTCTGAAATCAAGGCTCTTGCTGCCACTTGCAGAAGTGACTGCTGTTGAATGTAGCCAATGGTTTCTTGTGCTTTAATTTGTATTATACATGAAATTCAAGTAAGTACGCTGAGAGCAAGCAAAGGCTTCTCCGTTTCCTAGGAGAGAGTCTACTGCTGGACTCTTCTCCCTCCGTTCTCTATTCATGCCATTTGGATTTAAATCTAGAATTACATTAATGAAGAACTAGTCACATGTCTCTCAAGGTAAGGATTTTATTGCCTAATTCAGCTGAAAAAAAACCTCAAAATTTATGTTCCGAAGTCTTCTATGACTAAAACATTATGGGATTCAGGTATTGGGTGAAACACTAAGGTTTTGCATAAATAGCATGTGTTGATGTATCTAGAGTGAATGACAGATGCATATGGTCTATCTTCGTGTTTTGTTTGGTCACCTAAACAGGCTTTGTAAGTCCCACCCAACCCTGAATGCTTCAGAGATAAATTCTCCTTGGCCAGCCTAGCAATGACCACCCTGACTCAGCCACACAAATGCATGTAAAATTAATAGGTGTAAATGGCATAGGCCAGATGGGAAATGAAATACGCAAACAAACATAATCAGTGTCATGTAAAATAAGTAAATCAGGAAAGAAAAAAAAAGTTACACGCATGCAAGCATTGTTTGGTTTGGTTGTGGGGTATTTGTTCTTCCCCTTTTGCTCCCAAATAGCATGCTTGCAAGCATACTGCCTGCCTGCTTTGGGAAACTGGATCCCCACAGTGCTGGCAATACCAAGAGAATTCTCAAGTATTACCTCCCTCCTGGAATGCATTAGATGCCACGCCAAGTATTTTTAAATCTTGTATTCACAAAGAGATGGACACTTTAGTCTGGCAATCCCTATGTTAGTTACTTTTACAATACAGCATATACAGACAGTCACTACATAGCCATTCAACACATTGAATCACCTGTAACAAACAGGTCCTTTCCACAAGAAAACAGCATGGTGGGCCAAGCAAGAAGTAAGGGATTTAGCTATGGATCCCAGTTCGTCTCACCACTTCTGGGAAAACCTATCAGTTTGTGGGGAAGTCTCCAGCTGAGTGTTTGCCTTCACCTTTCCTTCATTTCTTGTTCATAAGAAACCAAAACAAAACTCTTGCTCACAATATATTCAGCTCTCTGGCCCAAATTAGAAGATTTTGGCATCTGGTCCCTTTCATTGCTGAAACTCATCAGCATTCAGTCTCACTCCATTTCTTGTTAGAATCCCACTAATGGGTAGAGAAATCGGGACTGCTGGAGAAGAGAGGGGAAGCCTACCTGATACCACTGGTTTTTTTTCCGTAGTGCTTGTAACCATGGCATCTGAGCAGCGAGAAATAAAAAACACGCACCTTCGAAAGCGGAAGGGCTTCCACTTCCCCCGTCCTTCCCCTGAAACAAAAGAGTATAATTTTTAACATGTTTTGTACTTACTGGGGGTTTTTTTTAGAGAACATTTAACATTAAGAAACTGTTTAGACAAAGTTATTTTATAATTTGCTCTGAATAAAGCCATAGGCAGATTCAAGTGGCCTGATTACTTATTTGGGGATTTGGTTTTCAAAGACACCAAAACCTGGTGTCTGGACACATAATTTTGATTTGACTCAGTTTCTAAATGTTACCTAAATGTTCAGAGCTGTACCGAGACTCTGACAATTTGGGATGTAGCTTAGCAGAGAACCCAAGTGAACACAGCCCTCCATGGGGTTAGGCTCTGTAGCTGTAGCTTCTTTTGCCAAAAGCTCTAAATATCACTTTTCTCTCTCCTCCTCAACTTTTTTTCTTTTCTTCTTTTTGTCTAGACACAGGGCAATTCCAACCTTCCTTGTTTTGACAACTTTGTCATTTGTTATGGTCACAGCTCATGGAGGCACAGATTTAACCCTGTGTCTTCCTTTTGTTTTTGTATTTTAACTACTCCCTGTCTCCATTCAACTAAACTGTTCCTAAAGGTCCAAATATCCACATGACTCAAGAGACATTCACCTTCATCTCTTTCTCAAATTCTCTGACAAGGAACTGCTACATCTCACCCAGAGAAAGATAAAATTGTGTATTGCTGTCGATAAAACTATTTTTAAAAAGCTAGCATTAAGCGATTTCAAAGAAGAGGCAGTGCCCTTTGGAACTGTGTTATTATCCGCTTCCTCCAATTCTTTCACAAAAGTCACAAACCAGAGTGCAACAACCCAAATGTTTCCAGAGCAGCAAACTGGCACCTTCTATATATAGCCCAGGTGTCACAGTTCAACCCTAGTCTTATCTAACAGGCTTAGAAATATTGCAACACACAATGCTTGGAAGGCTGTGGATACATTTATTCACAGCAATTTACTCACAGTAAGTTTTGGCAATCGGCTTCAAGTCACTACTCTCTGCGTCAATAAAGTCTGCGAAGTTTGGGGAAGGCTGTTAGCATCCCTACTCCCGCAAACACCCTTCAGAACAAATAATACTGATTTCCCTCTCTCATACCCTCTTCTCAATTGAAAAACAAATTTTATATCTGAAAGTTTTAAAAGTCGTCTTTGGAAATTCTTGAATAAGCAAGTTAGACTGTATAAATCAACTAGGCGATAAATACCATCTCCATTTATAGACCCTTCTTAAAACACATTAGAACACAGTGCTGCACTTCCTGGACCTAATTTACTGCCGGCTCATTCAGACACATGGAAGATTTACATTATGGTGGCCAAGACATCCCGACCTTCCTCTGCATGACTTCAGTTTGTCCCCTCGGAAGGCACTACGGGCAGCATCACTGTTCCAACAACTTCCTGAGCATTTGGACCCTTTGATCCTGTCAAATACATTCAAAAAGACTCTACCTGTAAAGCCACTGTTGTCAGCATAATGAGTAAAAGTTAACACCATAAACTTCACAGGCCTATGAACACTAAATTAGGTGACAAAGGCAGTCATATATCACTTCATCAAACTAATTCAGTAAGTGAAATCTGTAAAGTCATTTACAGTATGCATTCTGGTTCAATTTATATCATTCTGCTGTGAAATCGATTCAAGACTATAAACAGTTTACTCAGATTAAGATATGGACACCTTTATTTCCCTAATCTGTTAGCTAATAGACTATCAGACAAATTTTTTTTTAAACAAACATCTTTTCCTCAAAAATCCAAGCCAGAAGTCCCTGAAAATTCTATTCTTTAAATTTAAGACTTAAGCATCACCGCATAATGGCAGAATACATACAGGGAAGGGATTTCAGTTGGAGGTAGGATTAATAAAACAAAGTTGTACATAAGCGCTTTCATAATTAGGTCTTTATAGCTGATCTCATTTAAATTCACTGCTCATGTAACACAAGGTAATTATTATTAAAAGAATATTAAATACACTGTCTGACTACATCCAAAGCTTTAGGAGCTTTCATTCAAAGTAGTTTGGTAACCCTCTTTTTGTATACACATAGCTAAAGACAATAGAAGAATTTCCTAGTTCTTTACATGATGTAGGAATCCTTCATCCTCAATCCATTATCCCACATTGATGTAGGAATGCTTCACTTTGGCAGTTACAAATTTCAACACAACTGT
>NW_009625445.1:12384-21986 GCF_000690535.1 Cariama cristata | reverse complement strand
TTTATTATTAAATTTATTTATTATTAATATTTAACTGTTCTCCAAAATATTTCTAAGAATTTGTGTTACTAATGCAGCTAGACTTCAACAATAATAGAAGGAAACTAAAAAAAGACATTTTGACGCAAAGACTAAATCGTAAGTGAAGAATGCAAAATAAAGAGCTCTGTAACAAATGCTAAAACTTAAAAGGACATACTGATCTAAAGGGTCCTAATGTTAATTTTTTAATTGGGGTGACAATGAAATGGTAGGGTTAAACTCACTCAACTTCACATATATACAGTACAGACATCTAGGCTGGGGATCCAGACCTTTTCTGTAGACAGTAGACAGAAAGAGAATTTTTCTGGCATGTAGCAGATCTCATCTATAGTATACCTTTATTGTAAGTGAGGCGAGATGCACTCTGCAACTGCCAGTTCTCCCCATTGTCCATACAGGCGGCCTATGCACTTAGCTCAGATGCAAATATCTTCACTGTATACATTTTGTCAAATGAAGTATATTGTAGCTTTTTTTTCAACACAAGTAAGTGACTGAAATACTGTTGACAAGAATCTCTGGTGGAAAAGCACAAACTATTCCAAATCAGTGTTTTATGGAAAAACTTGAGGTTAATATTTGACCTTTCTTCCACCTATGTGACTCCACTGTGACTTCAGAAAACTTAATTGAGTAGATCTTGATTTATTATTAGGCAGATAAGATTATAGTAGGCCTTAAGCATGAGGAAAATACCATGCTCATTCAGGTTTGGAAGTTCATTATGTTCATTATATCTGGACTTAATTTAAATGTTTGTTTTTTTTTTTTTACTGACTCTTTAAAATTACACAAAAGTAATTTGTTCAATGTGGAATGAATATGTAAATCAGCTATTTTATTTTTCACATCATGGTTTCATTCATTATTGTTTTGTAAGACGGTTTTAAAATCACCCACTTTGAAACCCCTCACCCAGGACCCATTTAATCTCACCTGAATAAATCTGCTTACAACACAAAGACTGTTGAAATCTGTGGACAAATTCCGCTGATTTAAATGGACGTACTTGAAGGGAGCATAAGTCTTTTCATAACCAGTGTTACAAATTTTCAAAAGATGATAACATTGAATCAAAACCAATCTTATGTGCTGGGGAAAAAACACATATCTTTACACTATTCTGACCAGCTTTACATTTCAAGCCTATTCTATTCCATTTGAAAATGGTCCCGAAATATGACTATAACTGAGAAAATTAGGAGGGTATTTTCTTTTATTCAAAATTAACTGTTTTCCCAAGCTTTAAAAATCGTAATTTCCTAGAAATTTGCACATGGAAAATTAATCCTTAGAGGTGGATTATCCAAATATGTAAGTAAGCAAAAAACCAGTTTATACATACTAATGGTATAATAATTTAACTACAAAAATAGTCATGATGAACTGTAAATGTTGTATAATATTACAATGAATATACAGTACAGAAAAAGCCATGAAATATTGGCAGATCATTGGGCAGACAAAATGAAACTAGCAAACACCCACCCAGATACAGTCAAGACTGCAATTTGCCACTTTCTAGCAAAGTGATGAAAGGAAACACATAGGTTTTACCTCTACAGCCTCATGAACTAGAAGTCCACAAAGGAAATCCTTTTGGGAACAGCCAGTATGTGATGGAATAAAGTAAGGAAAAAAGATAGCAATCCAAAATAAATTAGCAACAGCATCTTCTGTCAGGAAAATTTTGTTGGAGCTGTTATTCCATTTTTCTGGAAGACAGAGGTAGAAGGTAGTGTAACTAATTTTTCAGATTTGTAAAAAATATCTCACATCTCAGAATAAGTGGTGTGCAAAAACACCAACTATGCATGAACTTTCATGGATGAACATACATCTCCCCTGCTCTGGTCATCTCTGTCCTCCCACCTCTTGGGAAGATGCATGAGGTAAGACAGTTTATTTGGTGTTTAGTGTTAAGTGGTTTGACACCTGTCCCTACAGCTTATTTCTGTAGGCAAAGTGTAGAAGGGAAAGACTGGAATATAACGGTGCATTACTCCATGGGGAGATTTGTCTCACCAGAACTGAACTGTAGTCCAGCACTAGATCTATCTCTTCTGTCATGCATTTGCCCACGGGGAATAGAAGGGGAAGCCAAGAGACAGTTGGAGTGAGTAGGTAAATGAATCATTCCACAATTAGCAAAATATTTTTTTAAAAAAAGAGAGGGGAGGGGGAAAGAAAGGACTTTCCCTTTAAAAAAAAAAAAAAAAAAATTACTGCAACCTCTATATAGACAGATTTACTGATTTACAAAAAATAAACAATAACTTTGAAAGGTAAAATTAACCTGACTATACATTCTTGTCAACAAGCTTTATTTTACAGGACATTTTAAACAATGCAAGAAAACAAAATAATTGAATACTCCAGATGAAAAACAGCCAGCAAGACTCTCCTGATTCTGCTAGATATTGATTTCTCTTGTCTAATGTACCAAAACCTGGTCATCACAGTAACAGCTGGAGGTAAGAACTGCAGCTGCCCTGAAAAGAACCAAACTGGAAGGCACATTGCTTAAGAGAGAGAAAAGGTCACCTGAAGCTGCCTAGCACAGCCCTAGGAACAGGCAGCCTGGCAAACAAAGAACCACAGGCTGAAACAGGATGGAAAGTCCTAGAGCAGGCCAAGGTGGCCCAGAAGGTAAAGGCAAGAGCTTACTTCTCTCTCAGGTTGCTGCCTTCGGTAAAAGGGGGAAGAACTGATACAAGTCCCTGAAGGGCTTACTTCTCTCTCAGGTTGCTGCCTTCGGGAAAAGGGGGCAGAACTGATACGAGTCCCTGAAGGAGTGACAAGGAAAGCAAAAATAATGTTTGATTTTGTGAGGAGAATTAAAAAGAGCAGCTGAGTGACAGCCTAGTGATCAACAGGATGCTTGTTTGGCAAAGTTACAGTAGTTTATCTGGTTTAAAGATAAAGCAGGAAAATGGGTTGAAACGTTGTGTCCAGGAACCAGTCAACCAAGAATCTGTGCTGGAAGTATTAACTGTACAGTTATCTCAGAACTGAAAAGTCATAAAACCACCATCTCATGCGAATATCTTGTAGCCTTTCTATTTGCCCTGTGCATAGTTAAACATGTATTTACCAAATATACTTTCTGTTACTCAGATAATGAGCTTAAAAGAGACAGAGAAGAGAATCCAGTACATGACACATCTGCTTAAATGTAAGACCCTAAATGTGTCAGTCTTCCTCTTGTAAGGGTCTGCTTTCTCCGTCTTAGTGGGCAGATGCTGTTCAGCACCCTCAGAGGGAGACTTTGTCCACCTGCAGTTCAGCCCCATAGAATTTTCAGGGCACATTTTCTGCCACAGCAACAACAGTCGCTGTGCTCGATAAATAACACATGCAGAGCTGTGACTGCTGGGTTTGATATTCACAGAAAAACTAAGCCTCGTCAGCCCTGAGATATTGAGCTGGAGTACTGAGAGGCAGAGAAAACAATTAGGTCTGCTGAGGCTAAAACACACTTGAGTCATATTATTTCTCCTGCTGTAAATGTTATTAGTAGGTATTGATTCATTTCACTAGTAACCACACAGCAAATCAAAGGCTTTAAAACCTTCTGCTGGGGCGGGAAGTTTGATATATATCGGTCTGTGCAGTGGCTGTAAATGGGCCTGGTTCGTTATATCAGTGTAATTAAGTTAAAATGTCACAAAAATTCAATATTCTGGAAAATCTAGAAACATTTCCTTACCGAGTGTGAACAGCATATTAGAAACTGATTTCTATAGAGAATAGAATGCATATAAACAAGTACTGAATATTAATCCATATTAAATTTTTCTTTTTACACCAACCAAAAGCTGGGAAAGTTTTCTGGAGATTGAAGTATAACTGCCTCAGATGAGCAGCCATTTCAAACTTCAGCTGGACCTGTTAAAGTAAACAGAAATATATCAGAAGCAAGGAAGTAGGTGTGACTGAGAGGAACAGAAGCAAGCCAGAGACAAATTAGGCTTATTCCCTTCTGTAGTCTCCAGACTCATATTCACATTTAACATTATGCCACATATTCATAATGTATTAATATGTGCATTAGATGAATTTGGCTTATACTGTAGCAGGAACAATGCTATAGGCAACGCACAGGGATGAGCCCACAATGAGGAAGGTGGGAATCCCCAGGGTCACTATGGTGCCCTGTCACAGTACCCACCTACTGGGGGGACGTGGTCTGGTACTCTTCTTCCTACCTTGCTGTGGTGGTCCATGAGGGATTTTGGGCAACCAGGAGAGTCCAGGAAGGGTATGGCAGTGTTTGTTGCAAGGGTCAGTATATTGTAGGCAGCCTAAGCACACTTTCGTTTTAGGTCATTTGTAAGGAGAATGTGGATTAAATAGTTTGGAAATGTAAGGTTTCTTCTCAGATCAAACACCTTAAATGAGATGTGGATGCAGCGAGTGAGACCAACTTTGTCAAACCTCCCCATGGCTACATCCTTGTTCACATAGAAAGGGTCAGAGGAATTCAAATGTTTTGAAGTTTACATTAAGTAGGGATTTTTCTATCCAAAAGCTGAAGGAAGCCTAATTCAACTTTTTTACACTACTTTTGGCAAACCCTGCCTGGGGACCACCCCAATTCTGGCCAGATCTTGGCAGATGGTGGCTGCTAAATGGAGCGATAAAGCTATAATTAATATAGAGGATTTGGCCTATTCTGTTGCTGACAACTCTTGTTCCAACTTCTCTGATAAGGCTGCCTACAAGTAGAGGCTTGGGACTAACTGTCATAAAAATTAGGCATGAAAATTAGGAGAGGAATCATCGTCTACTGTAGGGCTGCTCAACTACCATGAGTAAGGATGCATTATGCTCTCTTGTATTTATGCTGACAAGTTAATAAAAGCCTGTAGTTTAACTCAGACAAGTTGGATTACAGATACACATGTACATTACCTGATTCAAAAGATCTCCTGTCACTCAATCTAGCTCCAAATATTGCAAGGACGTATACGACAAATGCACCACTAGAGACTGATTTGTGTGTATCGGATATGTGAATGTTCTGCGTTCCTGTTGACAAGCTTGAAATGCAACTTGCATATACTCTACACAAAGACAACTGTAATAGGATATGCTGGATTTTCGTTGTTGGATAGACACGTCTTGTTATTATTGTGCAACCAGTGATGCATTAATGTTGGGCCCTTTTGCTGAATACAGTTCACCCAGATTTGAATGGAGTTCATGACCAGAGATGACTACAGCCACTGATGTTCAAAATGGCAAACTGCAGAGGAAAACACAGCACAAGGATAGTCCTTGTTTATGTATTTCTAGGTCTTGTA
Source organism: Cariama cristata (assembly GCF_000690535.1). Classification (NCBI taxonomy): domain Eukaryota; kingdom Metazoa; phylum Chordata; class Aves; order Cariamiformes; family Cariamidae; genus Cariama; species Cariama cristata. Next base: position 16,635 of record NW_009625445.1, on the reverse strand, counting down.
GAAAATGCAATTGTAAAAATGTTTCCCTTCTTGATTACTCACATAACTAAAACCAGTTTATTACCTAGAATCATAGGTGTACATGTCACTGAAATCGGGAATAAAACCACTTAACACCAATGTAGTATTAAGAAGCAGGCACTCCTTTATTGCAGTGCTGGACACACAGGGGATCGCTCCACCTAACGTGCATACCCAGTTGTTACCTTGAACAGGTTATATAGATACAATTGATTACATATTCATATAATTCCTGGAGTCAAGATCACTTTTCCCCGAAATCATTTACATACAGTTACATCATACAATTACATGATCACTTCTACTACTACACATGCTCAGGGGAAGGGTCTTCACCTGGGCAAGGGTCTTTTTGACCTGTGGGCATGAATTTCTAGTATTATAATAAAGGTAGGTTACTCGGGGATACCTTAAAACTAATTTCATTGCCGAGTTACTCAATCAAATGACCGCTTTGCCAGGTTGTCACATAACTCATCTATGCTCACTAGCCCCAAACAATCAGTTCCAAGTGTTCTCAACTTTCAGGACTTTATATAACCTTATTCTCTTTACCAGTCTCTCATTATCAATCAAAGTCTTCTTCTATGGTTACAATTCTATGATTACACACAGTTCCTATAGAGACTTAAACACAGCACACCTTTACTTATTTCATTTAGAATCAAACTGAATTTTTTTATATCAAATCTCATTTGATTTCAGATATTTATAACATACAGGCTTCATCAGAAATATTTTCAAACTATTTTGACATGAATTAAAATGATTTAAATGGGGTTTCTTTGTGATGTTAAAAAAAACACTATTTGAAATAACTGTATTCTGAGGGATTTTTTTCTTTTCTACTTTTTTTATCCACCTGCTATTTTCTTCAGCACTTATTTTGTTTTGACAGTGTCTGCATCTTGCCCTTCCATCTAACTTTCCACTGCTGTGAAGAGTGTTTTGGAAAAACAGGGGTTTTTTTTATTTTCTGACATAAGGACTAGGAAAAAAATTGCCTGATGGAGCTATTACCTTCAAGTACTTTGCCAATCTGATGATAATGAAAGTTATTTCCTCCTGTAGTTAAAAATACACTTTTCAAAGTAATCATTTCACTCCTCCAGCCACTTCTGATGACTCATTGCCCCAAGGCAGGGATCTACAGCATTTTGTGAAGTTCGCAACCAAAAGAATATTAAAAATATACCATTCTGTAAATCAAATGTTTTCCTGAGTGTGAAAAACAATTAAACCCAAATGGATGTGTAAATCTGAAACTGAAACAAACTACATACAAAGACCAACACACTAAATAACAGATTTAGCTACTTGATTATTGAATTTTGAAGATGTTGGAAGCCACCTGACATAGCAAATGGCAAAAAATAACGGCAAATCAGTGTTTTGAGAAACACCTGGAGGCATAACTTAGGCTGATAGCAGCTTTGCAACTCCCACTTAGCCTACTCTAGGTCTCTAGGTTCTTACTACGTCGATATAGTTCAGGTGTTAGGATATTTCCACTATGTTTCATGGATTTTAGCTCCTCTTCTGAAGCCCACACTTTTGGGTAATCATCCCAAGTTCTTTTAAAGTGTTTAGTGGGACTCAAAAGGATTATAGTTATTTATTAATGAATTATATATATTAATGAATTAAGCCTGTTGCCCTGTAAAGACACGTGTTCAATAGGGTTCTTCTGACAGACTACTGACCAGCCCATCCCACTGCTGCAGAAATAAATTTAGCACTTTCCGAGGAACAGAGAGCCCTAACATTGAGGCAAAGGCGCTCCAGGTTGACAGACATCTAGAAAGCTGACTGCTATGCTCACATAGGTGGAAAACTATGGTAAGCTGGTCAGAAGCAGGACTTGGACATTTACAAAAATAAATAAATTAAATAAACAAAACCTTTATGCAGCAGTGTCATCTCTGAGTGCTGAAACTTCCAGCAAAATCACTCTACATAACTTAATGTTATTTGACTATATTACAAACTCCAGAAGCAGCCTTTCTGGTGGCTGTGTACTCTATATTGTGTAGGAGGAGGTGCAACTTCTATTGTAACCGTGTTTTATTAACCTTCTGCTAAAGAAGCCCCTGAAGAAGTGATGTATTGCAAGGAAGAGAACAAGAATCTCTGTATAAAGCCCACTCTACTTCCACCACAGAAACAGAGATGCTTTGGTGCGTGAGCTCTGCTCATTGCTGTTCTTTCTCACTTCTAATCACTGAAACAGGCTGCTGTGATTGTGGAGGTGGTATGTTGGGTCTGTGCGAAGCAAGTCAGCCGGCTTATGCGTGGGTAGCTGACTTATTGTAGTTTAGAGATGTTTGTCAGCGAGCTGGAAGGATAGGTGGCTGGAAGAGTGGCAGAAGCAGCTTCAGGCTGTGTGGGAGCAGAGCTGGTGGCCTTGTGCATGCTCTGACTGCGGATGGGAGAGCTGATGCTCCATTGGAAAGGAGATCAAATGCCAAGAAATTCCAGTAAAACATAAAAGCTAAAAATAGCAGGCTGGTTCTTTGTCTGGAGTGAATCAGCAAGGATGTGTTGAATCCCTGGATTTACCTCAGCTGAGGATCTCATCCTGTGCACCTCTCTGCCAGCACTTCAGGGGAAAATTGGATCATCTTGATTTGATCACATTCCAGTGCCGGGGTGGGAGGTGGGAGAAATTGATATCATGAGAATTTTTAATATCATCTCTTATACATTTAGTGCTGTTCATAGTTATGTTTCATTCTGAACGAATTTGTTGCTAGAAAATGAAAGTTTCATGTGTAACAGAAGTTTTCTCTTTTTCAACTATCTTAGAATGATTTAAAAATAGCAGCTTAGTTGAAATCAAGAGAAACACTTTAACATAAAACTATTACAGTGATAAAGCAGTTGCTGTGATCTGATCTCAGAAACCTGGAGCCTCTAAAATGATCAGTTACCTCAATTTGCAAAGCTGTTATGTACAACTTACATGTATTTTCAGAAAACATGCAAGTTGGCAAGAAGGAAATTTTTTGTCCCTTCAGCTGAAATCTGTCCTTAACTTAAGAAAAGTCATTAGCATTTTACCTGGAAGCACAGCATGTTCCTGGTTTGAAGTTCATTTAAATAAATGAGAGGCCATCTACTGCTGCAATTAATTAATTGTCAAGATTTTCTTGTATTAGAGTTTGTTTTTGAAGGGAGAGCAAGAGAAGTGAACCTTGCTTTGGAAAATTTAAAAGAAAAACAAGTTTCAATCCTAAAAGAGATTGTCTGTAATCCACAGATTTTACACATTTTACACATTTACACAAATTGTACACATTTAACACACATTTAGCTGGAAATCAGTAAGATTTACTTTGACCAACTTCAAGCAACCCAGAATCTAATAAGCCCACTCCTATGTTTCCAGTCTAAAAGCAACATGTTGGTCTCTGCAGGATCAGGGCTTCCGTGTGCAGAAAGGACAAGCAATTGGTTTTGTGAGATGGCTCTTTGCAACCTCCCAGCTATTCTGTATGAATTTCGTGTCATTATCCTGTTGATTTCCTTCAGAACTAGAAAATTTCCAATAATCAGCCCAAATTTAATAAGATATCACTATACGTACTCTATACTTTAAGTCTTACAATACTGCTTCAAAAAAGCATACCAACCTGACGTTTCTTAATCTGAACTTGTTCCAACACATCTCCTCTGTTTCTTATTGCCATTCATGTCCTTGTTTAAAATAGCAGTCTCCATCAATTTTTATTTCCCTGTCATCAATTATTCCTCTCATCCTTGAGCCATATTAAACGAAAGCTTTCATACTTTCCATCCATTGTCATCTGTCTCATGCTCAGCTTTTGCTTGTGCTCAAAGCGCTCTTTGCGAGAAAAAAGTCCACACTGTGTGACTGAAGTGTGGTTAGGATCCTATCTTTTATTCTGTACTTTAAGACTAAAATGTAAGCATTAGAGGTAGACAAATAATTTCTAATGAAAAGTAAATAAGAGAAAAGTCTTCATGACAATTGTGGTTTATCTACAAAACTTGGCAAATTCAGGACATACCATAAAGTAATACAATATGAGCTGTTATGAATTACTGAATGCATGTGAATTTAATAAAGTCAAAATATAATAATGTGATATTAGGTCAGCAAATTGTCAGTGTACTTTATACCCCTGAGCTGTTTATAAATAGGTAACAACATTGAAAGAGTCATCATTTCAGGAGATTTATAAATAGGTATGTAATGTTTTTCCCTAC
>NW_009625445.1:0-12353 GCF_000690535.1 Cariama cristata | reverse complement strand
ATAACACATTTTCTGTGTTTCATGTTACAGCTTGAAAATCGTGTCATACACATTGCTGTACATTAAGCCACAGGACTTTAGCTCTTCTCTGAGTTAATTAGTGAGAAAAAAAATAATGAAATATTATACTAGATTAGAGCTGGTAAAAAAGAGGAGGCAAGGAAAGACACAAAAAGAAAACTCATTTTCAGTTGTGATTAATATATGCATTGAGTTCCATGTAGTAAGCACATGCACAAGTATTTTAATACTGTTTATACTGTTAGCTTGGCTGTGATATAGAAAACATTTTTTTTAGTGTGTGGTCAAAATCTATTTGGATATAATGCAGCTAAATATGTTAATTTTCCAAACTAATTTTTAGGCAGTGCCTTTCCATTAATTTATGGCTTAGAGTAAATTCAGATTTTACACAAAGTCCTGTCCTGTGCTGTAGGGAGTATGGTCCCTAGGTCACTTCAGAAAGCTCGCTTTCTCTTGCCTCCCAAGAGAAGATAATCCACCTTTGATCCCAAAAGACCTCCAGGCTTCTTACACATGCGCAAGGTTCTGGCACATCTCAGGACATCCTTTCCTGATCACCTGAACACACTGAGGGGAGGAAAGTGGACTTAAACCCTACTATCCTGCTGTATGATAATGCTGATGAAAGCGAGTAGTATGGCATAAAGGGACTCAGCTCTTCTGGAAGGCCACAAAAAGTCACAGACTGATACTCTGTCATTAAAACAAATGAAAAAGGTCACCGAGAGACATTTAACTGCAAATATAAGACAGAAGATTACAGGAGCCTGGGTGGAGGAAGAGAACAGGGAGAAATGGCTCTTTCTTTCTAACAACCTATAAGGCTGTATTAAATTAACATTCTCAAATTTCTGAAAACTTCAGTGTTTTGGAGACTGCAGTTGCTCTTATGGAAGCAAATGCAAAGCGACACTGAAGTAAGTCTCAGCTGTTTTACACCTTGATTTGCTGGAGTTTTCTGTGTGGATATCACAGCTCCATGGCATTGCTTGCAGGCTTTGGTTTTGTTTGTCAGAGAATCCAAATGTGACTTTCTTCTTACATGAGCGGGGATCTGCAATAATCACAATGACTCAGACTATGGTTTTACAAAGGCTTTTTCCCACTGAGATTGATTTACTCTAATGGCTATTGATTCAAGAAACTGTAACTTGGAGGAAAGGAGGAGCTGTGAATGGAGCTGGGCTGGAGGAATTATATTACCCTAATGTAACTTCTAATGGACCTACCACTAGTGACCACTCCCTTCAGAAGGCCCCGAAAACAGCTCTGTCCCTAATTTCAGTCATTATCACAGGCAGTTGCATTGTTAATGCTGTGTATTGATAAAAGGATAGATGCTACTTTTGCTCTTGATGTCAGGAGGGCTGGGTATCACATTAAAGGCATAGATCGCTGAAGTTCTGTCCTTGAAATAGTCATGGCTTTCAATTTCTTTCTCAGCATGTGTTTAAATATTCCCAAGAGCCCCAAGCTGCCTCCAATTGCTTCCTGTTTAAATAAAAAATGATTCCTCTTTTTATTCTGTGGAATCCATTCAAAGGAAAAAGGTCATGCCCAAAGGGAGAAAGCAATTTCCGTATTCTTCATTTCAGAGCTCTAGGGATTTGTAATTTAAGTTTCCCAGAAAAGTCACCATTTTTTTTAATTGATATTCTTTGTATTCTTTGTTTTGTTTTGTTTTGTTTTTTAACAGGGAGGGGGGAGGTATCATGTTTGTTTTGTCCTAAAGCAAAACCTTTACAGCATTTAGAGTCGTTAAATCCCTGGCAGCTCAGAAATGAAGCTTGCCTGAGATATCCTCAGATTAGATACAAGGAAAATTAAAAGAACTTTTTTATTTTGACTCGCTTTGTTTCAGTTGATAGTTGGCACCAGTGATTTAAATGCATCTTTCTTTCTCACTTAATAAAGGGAGACCATGAAGTATTTCACAGAGGTGTATTAATGTTTAATAATAAGCATTTCCCTAGTGGTGACTACAAGATTTTGATTCTTCAGAAGATTTCACAACATTTTTGTCTGAAAATTGAGGTGACTTGGCCATTAGACTGATGAGGGGAAATTATACCAGCAGTCTCCAATGATATTTGAAAAGAGATCTGTTTTCCTGATGATATAACAAAGTGTACTGATTTTAAAAATCAGTTTTGTCTGGTTTTTTTTTTTTTTTATGTTATATTGATGAAACTAGATTAATGAACAATAGAAATAGGATAAAATCTTCAAGGGTAAGTCCCTGTGGACGTAGTAAACACCAGCATAAATGGGTCTAAGTCCATTGCTTTCCGTAGAAGTTCAAGCTCAGGAACCAAAACATAACATCTCTTAATTGTTAGATTCTATTACTATAAATATTTTTATCTTTTGAAGAATGGATGATAGGCGGATCTTGCACATGATGCAGACAGCTGCTAGCACAAACTATGACATATAAATATTTATTTTAAATTTTATTCTAATATTCAGTAGTGTTCAACAGTGTTAAAAAAAAAATCAGTCAGGAAACCAATATCTTTGGCTGGAATCTGAATTCTCTTCGTTTACTTGCATTTTCCCAGATTGTTAGTATGGAGAAGGTACCGTCTAAATTACTCAACGTTGCCAAACCAGCAAGTATGCAGAATATCTTTTATATTTATGATTTTAGGCTTCTTTTAATTTCTTTACAACCTCTTTTCCCGACTCCTCCCTTCTTACACAAACTTTGTTTAGTTAGACCTCTAGAAATACCCTGCTCGGTAGGATGAGGAATGTTGTTGTGGCTCCCTGTCACCTACTTGACCTTCTCTATTTGGCTTTGGATGCTGTCACCAACCCTTCCTTCCCTCACATGTCCCTGACCTTCTTCCTCCACCCAAGCACACTCCCGGCTGTGCAATTACTTCTGCCCCTACTCTTACCCTTCCGAAATGCTGCCCCAAGAAGCAAGAGACCAAAGTTCATATTCAGACCCAGGCACCTGGGCCCCTCTTGTCACAACATGCTTTGTAGTGGCACACAGCACAGTTTGCAGTCTGGACACTACCTGAAGTGATGAACATTTTGTGACCGCCCGGTGTTGCCAAGGTTGAATTTTGCTAGGCATGGACAAAAGCGAGCACAGCAGCCTCTCTCATGGGATGGTGGAAGGGACTGCAAAACAAACTGATCAAGCTGTTTCAAAACAACAGTCATTAAAAGATGGGATTTCAAGCTTACGTAAGAGAACAAAGTTTATGAATATTTACAAATAAAAAGTTGGTTTAGAACTGTCTAGATAAGCTCATGTATAATTCAACAATCAGAGATGAGCACGAAAGACCTGCAATCTATTTCCCTTGATGTAACATTAAGGGTATCTGTTTTCATAAGTAGGCCATCACCTATTCCTATCCCATACAAGTCCAGACTGATTACTTCCTACATGTGCATTTATTATTCATAAGTATCTACTGAAAACAATGGATTAACCATTTTAAGAACATGGTTTATTTGTGAATTTTCTGTCTAGCTTTCCACATTTCTTTTTTGAGTTGGATAGCACTGTGAGTGGATGACTGAATCATTTTAACAGTAGATCTAATAATGGAGCATGAGACTGTGATATAAACTTTCCTTATAAATAATTATGGAGGTTAAAATTGTAGTCATGGATGCTAAAAACCCTACAGCTTTTTGGCATACAAAATACATTACATACTTTGAGAGGAGTCTTTGTGAGTAGTGAATAATGCAAGCATACAACCACAGCAAACCAAAGTGATAGTCTTGTGGATCAGGCTGCCTTGACTGTGTGTCTGATGCTGACTGAAGCCATGTATGAGAAATTGTTTTATTAATCTGAATGAAGTTTCACAGGGGTGCCATCATGGCTATATAATATTCTTAATCTGACTATGATTATTGCTGCTTGGCTTAGATGGATGAGGTCTGGGAGGACGTGTGTGTGTGAGAAAGATAACAGGAAGGATGACAAGTGACAAAATATGCTAAAGAGAAAAAAGGGACTGTTGCTGTTCTATCCAAGGTACTGGAAGTCATCTCTCCAGCAAATGGACGCAGCCCAATCTTCAAATACTCTTTCTAAATTTTCATTTAATGCATGTACAATTGTGTGCAATTACATACCCATTTGTACACCTACAAGAGTAGTCAAATGAATATGAAAAAATCTGCAAATGTACATTTAGAGTCTGGTTTATAAACCTGAATAAAATATCACCATGTGGAAGAATCTCTTTCCAGCACTGACTCAACAAATGTATTCAGAAATGAAAATATGTAAGTCTGACCCATAAATCTCTGTACTCTTTCAATACTCAGGTACAGCCTAGGAGCAACCTGATGGTAAATTGCCAACCTGAGGAATAAACAAACCAAATCAGATAGGACTCCTGGAAAACTCTATCAAGGTTGCACTGCCCTTTCCCTGCTTCTACCTTCTCTAACGAACAAATTGTTCAAAGATACAAACCAAGCTGTTGTAAAACTTCAGACTAAAGAATGTGCAGCAGGTGGCAACATATGTGTCCAGTTAGTTCCAGCCAAAACAGTCTAATTGGCAGAAAAGGGTACAGAATTTCACTGTGACTCAGCTGAGGGGGCGATTCAAAGAGGAAAGAGGCTCTAGCTCAAGTGCTAGGCCTGCTGAAGATAATAGTTACTAGTTTAACAGCATTTCTAGACTATCTTGACCTATTGGGTGTACAATAATTCACTTTACACTCTAAATTTTGTCTGTCTGATCAGGCTCAGAGTTTTCCTTTTGTATTTGGTCTTCTTCTGTGGCTTCATTTCCAGAAACATTAAATTAAGAGTCTTTATATAGGTTAAAGCTTAGGAAAGAATGAATTAATTAGGTCAAGACCAAATAACGGAATTTCTGTCCTTTCAGCCATTCTAATAAGCAGAATTGAATATTTTATAATTTTTAAATATGTGCAGTCTCCCTCTAGTGGTGATTTAGTCACTGCTTGAACCAGTTCACACCTTTCTAACTGCAATGTGATTATGTCTTGCCCAAAATTAGTAATTTTGATAAGAATATATCAAAAGCAATTGTTCTGACCAGCAACTAGTGGCACTTGCATGTTGAATAAAGAAAATAATGAACAAAGCAGCAACCTCATGAGGGCAGCAGTCAAAATAACAAATAACCTATTAGAACAGTGACTGAAAGCTATTACTACCTGCTGGGTATGTGGCTGGATTTTAGTGGTTTCTTTTGAACTATGTCTTCAGAGTTACAAGCACTATCATAGTTATGAAAGTAATTTTTCTGTTTTACACCAAAACGAGGACATTGAGGCCTAGTAGTGCACTAAAGCTCATGTGGACAGGCCTGATTACTGAAACCACATAGTTCAAAGATGTGATTCAGTTTCATTAGATGGAATATAACTGAATGTTAAGCATACACTTGATGTTGAAAAAAGACGTTTTCCCACATCAGATCATGAACAACTAGTGGAATGATTCAGGAAATTGTCTTTTCTTCTGCTAAAAAAGTCCTAGTGAGGGAAGGAGAGAGGAAAGGTGACTGGGTGGCTACTGTTGAAAAGAGTTTGAATCTGAGGTTTTCTTTCTTTTTGGGAAGAATTATTTTTGGAAATCCTTTTCGAGCAAATAGAAAACTGATGGTCAGTTTTCACCAAAAAGAAACCAAAGTGTACCCACCATCTGAAACCAAGCCCAGATGAACCAAGCCAGACTAGAAAGCAGACCAGAGTTTCATAAATTAGAGATATTCCTTGGGAATGTCTCAGCTATCACAAAATCATATTTTTCACAAAATTCATATTTTGACAGACAATTTCCTATAGGTACATCTACTGAAAGAGCTTTTCGTTCTGAGCACTTGACATGTCAGGTACACTGGCTGGCTACAGTAATAATGGGTAGCTCTTATGTAAGCACTTTTAATCACAGTCTACTGAAGAGCTTCATAAAAGTGATCAGAATAATTTATTTTTTTTCATCTGGAGTGCTAATAAACAAAGAGAACAAATTTGCCAACAGATCTCCTATCTGATTGGTAATAAAATCCAGGAATTTCAATGGACTAAACAACTTACCTTTTTTTGTTGTTGTTAAAAACCTGTTCAAGTAAACTGAACTCATGAATAAAAATACAGACATTTTGAAACCATTCTGTTATGCTAATTCTAAAGTTATATTCAAAATAATATTAAAATGCTCTTTGGAGGACTAAGCCTCCACTGAAAATGTCAGGTAGAAGAAAACCCTTCTTCAACCCCTCTTGATTATGTCAAGAAAACATTGATTAAAAAAATGTATCTTTTAGAATAATTGAAAACTAATTTTCCTTTCTGATTTTTCAGAAATCTGAAATTCAGCCAATACACTGAAACCAGAAATTATTTGCAAAGCTGTACTTGCATGTGAACCCAAATCCTCCTGTAAGGTAGGTAATACGGCCATATGTACCAGTATTTCTACTCTACAAAAAGTGAGCTTTGTCTGGGGTTTGGGTTTCTTTGGCCAGGAGAAAGGAAGAGCTAATTAATATTTATTGGCACATGTAGTTATTTATTTATTTTAAAGAAGGGTAACCTTTAAGATGAACAGGTTCCACTTTAAACTCTTTTTTAATGTTTCCCAAGAAATAAGATGAGATGCAGAGATTTAAGACATTTAATTTCACTTCAGTGAGCACACATTAGCCTGATAGATTATATTTTTGAGAATGAGTATTTAAGTTATCACTAAAAAAAAAGTATCCAGTTTGACGGTTTCTAAAACATCACTAACAAATCAATAAATTAAAATTCAGTGTTAAAAGGAAAAAACCTTAACATTATTACCTAAATAATTTGAAACTATTCATTAAGAATATGAGACTGTCAAGGAACTTGAAAAAGCTTTAAACAGTGTATCCTACCTTTCACTAGCTTTTGTCACCTTTCTCCTTTTTCACACTCAACCAATCCCTTTTTTCTTTTGAGACAATTAAGGTGTTGCCTAAACTCAGTTTTGGAGCCTGGCCTTCATGGTGGCACCAAGATGCTCTGTGTACTTATTAGCAATACAAAGTAAGCAAATAAATATCAGGAACTGCACTTCCTGCTGTCATTCTATATATTAAGAAAGCAGCAACTCCTGCACTTTTTGAGACTCCCTTCCCAGGAGATAGTTAAGCTAACATTACCATCCTTTTTATATATTGAAAATAGTGCAAACAGACTAGCACGGACAAAGAAATAAGGTCTGAGAAGGGACATGTTTTATATGTCCTCCTTGACTGTCCCTTCATCCCATCCTAGTCATGTTTTTCACTTTCCCTCCTTACTTTTTGTGCTGAACATTGATGAGGGAGAATTCAGCCTAAAGCTAATACGTAATTTTTAAGATAATGATTTTGAGTGTCAGATTTTGGCCTTCACTTTTGGAATAGCAGACATATTAGATCACTTGTTTTGTGGTGCCCTTGTTTATTGGAAAGTAATTTGTACTTTATCTTCTTAGACACAATCATGTACAATGTTTTGGGTAGCAGAATCTAGTTCTGATTATTAAATTATACATTTAGAGTTGCATTCTTATTGAATTTCCAGGTTAACTTTCTTGTTGTGACTGCCTATTTTAGTTATGACTGCAGTAGGTATACTGAATGTCTCTGTCCTAACACAATGTCATGTGTAAATAGGGAAATTAAGAAAAAAACTCTTTTTGCACACTATAGCAATCTTACTCTAGCATGGTACATTTTGGAGACTATAATGTTAGCAAAGCAGAATCTGAAGCTTAGCTGGCAATGTATCGTGCATTTTTGCCCAAGATATTCTTCCTGAGAATGTCTGACCATCAGTCCTTTTACATAACAGGACATAAAAAATAAAGCTACACATTGTAACCCAATGGTCGATCTTTGCAGGCTCCCTGACAAGTTACATTATCAAGCATCTGAAAATCTGCACTGGAGGATGCTGAAAAAGCATAAACTGGAATGTGGTGAAGAAGTATGGAGACATAACATTAAGAAACACTTTAGAATAATAATGTATAAATTCTGTATGACTCAACAGCTGTACAGGTAGAGAAAACCCAGCATGACATCGGCTGATTTAAGAAAAGTTGAAGGCAGAATTAATCATTGATGTGGCTATTTCTGGAAATGAAAGAGATTTTGAAAGGGAGGAAAATGTGAAAACCATACAGATTGAGTGACTGTACCATAAAATAAGATTTTTCTTGGTAATTTAGCAGTAAAAATAAAATATGGCCAACTCTAGGATCTAACAAGAATGTGTTGGACACAGAAATTGTCTGGATTTACATATGATGCTTGCCAAGTCTATCATTCTTGGAAATCCCTCCTGCATTCTTGTTTCTCTAAAGGGAATTCATGGTTCATTCGTTTGTTTCCAAAAATGAATATGAACAAAATTCATATCCTTATGAGAGGATGCACACTGTAGCCCAAAGTCTCTATCCTAGCAGCTCAAGCAACCTCTGGTACCTTGTCTCATAAAGTCAAAGAGTGGAGACTGTCATCAGCAAACATGGTAGAGAATATCATCTGTGTTCAAATTGTTGACAACCGGATGTTCAACAACTCAGGTAGCAACTGCAATGGGATAAAAACTGAAATAAATTAAAAAGAAAAGACAAATAAATCGTAGAATAAGGCAAAACAGCTAATAGAAAAGAATAAGAGAAGGGAAAATTATCTGGAGTCATGACAATTTAGACAGGAGCTACCCAGGAGTACAATATGCAGGGTACAGCAGTGAGGGAAGCCTCCCACCAAAGAACCAGGGAAATATTTTGAAATACGGGACTCAGTCAAATGCAGTATTTTAGCTGAAAGATTGGCAAGAAAAAGGCTTGCCTACACCTGGAATTATAATTATATGTGAAGCAGACTTGGCAGAGGTGTTAAGAAAGAACCTGAACTGCGTTTCCAGGGTCTTTGATGTATATATAACAGATATCCATTTGAAAAGATCTTCTTTGAGGACCTGAAGTAGCACAGAACTGCCAACTCCTAATAACTTGTATAGATCCTAAAAAATACCACCAGTACCTCATTGTGATCTCAGAGTCTTCAAATTGTACAGCTGGAAATTTCTGTTGCCTTTGCAAGCGCTATGGACCTCAGCGAACAAGTTTCTTTTCAGCACTGCTCTATCGAGTTAAGCTGCTATTCCTGCTTGGTGGTACCACAGTGTGTTATGAAAGGCTGCAGGGAGAGCACCATTTCATGAAGTATGTGGGGAAACAGGTTTTAAATTCATCGAAAGCTGAGTGCCTAACCTGCTAGCTTTCCTCCTTTGCCTGGACAAGTACAAGTTAAGCAGGTTTAACATTGATCAGAGGTATCTAGGGTGATAACTGGCTGCAGTAAAAGATACCCAAACAAACCAAAACAAAAAAACCCCAAACCCTCACACAACCCTCCTCCCACCCCAGCTATTCATCAGGTTGCTGCGCTTTTCCTGAACCGATGCCCCTGCATATTAAGAACAGGCTGCTACTGGAGCCATCAACTTCAGAGTGTGCAATGGAGTGGCATTAAGTTCTGTGTGCTGTGACTCATATTTGTTTGTCCTCATACAGCTCAGATTTCCTGCTGGCATCCTAGATTGCAAGAACATACGCATGGCGCATACATGGAGCAATGCCTGTTTCCTCAGACAAAGAACTGAACATTGTGTGACAGCAGGCCCACCCCTCTAGAGATCTAAGAGAGCAAATCTGTTCTGGTGATGAAATTCATGGATGATTTCATGGGAGATGACAATGAAAGGGAACATTTCAGCAATCCCGCAGTAAAGTACTGTAGCACTTTTTCTAGAACAGAGGCTATGAATGAAAAATGAATATGTATGTTAAGTAATTTCTGACACTGTAGATTCAGGGCAGAACTATAGCTGCTGACTTTTTTGTGGTGTTTTACAATAGCCATACATTTTGATCTTCAAGTTCTTGTTACTGAAAAGTTATGGAAAAAATGCTACATGCGAATACTTTAAAAAAGGTCTTTTAAGACTTTGTGAGAGAAGTTTGGCTTGGCCTATTGCTCTGAAGGTGTTGACACTTAAAGTTTGTTTTCTTCATCAAATTATTCTCTCAGTAAAACTGTACAGCTTCCCACACAATGCAGGGCTCTGTGCTTCCTTTCCTGTGCTGCCCACTCATCACCCTGACCCCTGCGAACTGATGTCGTACAGCATAAACTGGATTTTCTTGACATGCATTTGAGAAATCTGCTACTTCTATGTCATTTACACATGGATGAGAAACAATGCAAATTTGGATCAGCTAAAACCAAGAACGTAATCCGAAAGTGTATCTTGGTCTCTGTCATTTACACTTTGGCTGTCACATTGCCAATGGTGTGGATGAAGCAACTGTGACTGCAGGAATGTGCACAACTGACTAACGATGTGCAACACCCAGAGCAGGCTTGCTTTCTGATGGGTTCAGGATAGCAGAAATGCTGGTTTCTGTTGGCTCAAATATTGGAAGTGTTTAATAAGGAAGGAGGAATGGAAGAATTAATTCCTTTTATGTTACTGAATTTATGCAGGTCAAGGAATTGTTTCCTTGCACAAGACTGAAATGGACTCTTCTTTCTGTCTGCAGCAGTGGCTCTCCAGTCCCAACTCCTGCTAACCCAAATCTCACTGGGACCTCCAAGTCACTGCTAAAGCTACCTTTTAACTGCTGTACGAGGCAGATATATTTTTTTTTTCCTGCCAAGCTGGGCATCCAGAGATTCAAGATCCCTGCTTTCTTTACAGGTAAGATGCTGTCTTGCCCCTGTTCAAGGAAATAACACCCACAATAGCAGGAATTGAATGACAGTATAGCTACTGCTAAAAATCAATGATACTGTGCTGTTCAAATTTAAAAACTTATTGCTTGGCATACTGTTAATTACTGAGCCTATCTGAGCATTAGGAGTTGTTACAGTTCTAAAGACTTAGAAACATAGGAAAATTTACCAGCATAGTTTTCCTGATACAAGCTATCTTGCAAATCACCATGTGGTGAGTTTTTTTTCTGAACAGAGAACTAAAACTCCCAAATAGCACTTCTATTCTGGAAAGTTTTAGGAATTTGTTTATATTTTAATCTTTTACCACTCTCTCAAATGTAGTTGAAATTGGCTAGTGGGTTCAGAATATTTTTTAGGAAAAAATGAGGAGTGCGAGCAGACAGCAGACAGACAGCTCAATAGGCAGACAGCATGATCACATAAGTACTGTTTTCTTAGGAAACAAAACTATATTGGAGCACACGGAGGCTAGTTGTCTGAGATCTCTCATCTATAACTCTGGAGTAAAAGTAATGTTGGCTTATCGGTTTTTAAAGGTCTAGTCCTAACAAACCTTTGTTAAATAACCTTAGTGATCATTAACAGAAAAGAGAGTATTCAAAAATCACCTGACACAAACTAGTATGTTATGAAAACTGCTTTTCTGAATTATTATTAACAACATTACTTGTTCCATTTCACCAGTAGGTCTGTAATACCATCACCAAAGCATGGTTGGGTCTTGGCCAAATTTTTGTTTCTCGACTGTGGAGCAGTGACTTTTTTGGCTTCTAATAAACTCTTCAAGTTCTCTCACTTTTTGTTTGCATTTCCCTCCTACTCAATATTACTCATACTTACCCTCGGCTTCGGGAAATTACTTGTTTAGAAGAACTGTGTATGCAGCTGATTAGGACTGTCCTCTGTTTAATTACCTATTGAATATAACAAGATCATGATCGCCACTCTGTAGGCAATCAGCTACTTGTGGGTCCAGGAAACGAGTAATCTTTGTCCATTTTAAGAGCAGATAAAATAAACCATTGTTGAGTACCAGACCTTTTATATAGGAAATCATGTTCTATAACTTTTAGAAATTGTGTTGCCTGTGCCCCACAGCCTACACTTCCCAAACAAAGCATAATTAGTTTTCTATACATGACAAGAAGATATCGTGGACAGTTTTCTGGTGTAGTTCTCTGACCTGCTATGGATCTCCCACAATCACCATCTCCTGAGCTAAGTTACCCGGTTCCCAATACCCACAAATGTTTTGCCACATCTCTGTGCTTTCGCCCACTGTGTCCTTACATCTTGTAGCCAAATATTTTAAAATTCCAGTCACTTGAAACATGCTTACTGTAACCTACTTTGCCACTTCTGCTTTCCAAGAATTTTCTGTTGTTTTTAGCCTAAATATGTGAACAAAAAAAGTAATTTCATCACCTTATTTCTCTCCTAGTTCAATAAATTTGAAAAAAAATAATTTGCAGTATATTTGTTTTATTATCTCTATTGATAAAACTATTGTGATTGTCATCATAGAATCATTATGGTTGGAAGA